>NC_041380.1:226207957-226299020 GCF_002162155.2 Triticum dicoccoides | reverse complement strand
CAAACGAAGAACAAGCAAGAAACTGAGATTGCAATCTGGATATTGCGAATATAAGATGAAAGCTTTATTGATCAAGGTGGGGTTCTGTGACGCCTTTGTCTGGTCGTTGAACACAAACGAAGTACGCGAAGTTGCAGCTATGGCGAACTTTTAATCTAAACAAAACCCAAAGTCTAAACGATGCCCTAAGGGCTGTATATATGGAGGAAGAGGGGGGGGGGGAATTTCGTGGCCCTTGGTGGAGGGGTCCGAAATCAACCCTATCTCTTGTTTCCCCACACATATGGACTCTAAAAATAGCCTATACTTATGTATTTCGAAATTACATGGGCCTGGCCCAATAATAAGGTGATGCAGCACCTAAAATAGCCTCGGGACGAAATTTATGAAGTGGCATCTTGTATATTTCGTCCAAGAGTTCATGCACCCATTATGGTGGCTTCAAAGTCCTGAAATCATCACTTGTAACTCCGTTCTTGTTCCCCTTGCGCATGCCATCATCTCCATGCTTGTTCTTGCTCCAATGTTCATCCTTCTCCAAGCTAGGCCCTTCATTTGTAAGCAAAACAAATGTATCCAATTTAGGCAGCATCATATTCTCATGAACATTAGAATCATTACCAAGAAACGAAAGTACCTGGTAATTTAGTTGGCTTGCACGAGCTCTAGTAATTGGTCCAGTATGTATAGCAGCAGGGGCTGTGGGTGTAACAATTGTATTGATGTCCTCATCATGCACCCATTATGGTGGCTTCAAAGTCCTGAAATCATGACTTGTAACTCCGTTCTTGTTCCCCTTGCGCATGCCATCATCTCCATGCTTGTTCTTGGTCCAATGTTCATCCTTCTCCAAGCTAGGCCCTTCATTTGTAAGCAAAACAAATATATCCAATTTAGGCAGCATCATATTCTCATAAACATTAGAATCATTACCAAGAAACGAAAGTACCTGGTAATTTAGTTGGCGTGCACGAGCTCTAGTAATTGGTCCAGTATGTATAGCAGCAGGGGCTGTGGGTGTAACAATTGTATTGATGTCCTCATCACCTAGTGTTCCTTGGGAGGATATATCTATGGACTTTGTTTTAGGTTTACCTCGAACAAAGAATGGGAGGGATAGCATATTTGTTGTCGTGGATAGATTCTCGAAAATGGCACACTTTATACCATGTCATAAAAGCGATGATGCTGTTAATGTTGCTGATTTGTTCTTTCGTGAAATTATTCGCTTGCATGGTGTCCCAAATACTATTGTTTCAGATCGTGACACTAAATTTCTTAACCACTTTTGGAGATGTTTATGGGCTAAGTTGGGGACTAAACTGCTTTTTAGTACTACTTGTCACCCCCAAACTGATGGCCAAACTGAAGTAGTCAATAGAACATTGTCTACTATGCTTAGGGCTGTTTTGAAGAGTAATAAGAAAATGTGGGAGGAATGCTTGCCTCATATTGAATTTGCTTATAATCGTTCATTGCATTCTACTACTAAGATGTGCCCTTTTGAAGTTGTGTATGGTTTCCTACCTCGTGCACCTATTGATTTGTTGCCTCTTCCATCTTAGGAGAAGGATAATTTTGATGCTAAACAACGTGCTGAATTGATTTTAAAAATGCATGAGTTAACTAAGGAAAACATTGAGCGTATGAATGCCAAATATAAACTTGCTGGAGATAAGGGTAGAAAACATGTTGTGTTTGCACCTGGAGATCTTGTTTGGTTACATTTGCGTAAGGATAGATTTCCTGATTTGCGCAAATCAAAGCTCAGGCCACGGGCTGATGGTCCCTTTAAGGTGTTAGAGAAAATAAATGATAATGCATATAAACTTGAGCTGCCTGCAGATTTTGGGGTTAGTCCCACTTTTAACATTGCAGATTTGAAGCCTTATTTGGGTGAGGAAGATGACCTTCCGTCGAGGACGACTTCATTTCAAGAAGGGGAGGATGATGAGGACATCAATACCATTGTTACACCCACAGCCCCTGCCGCTATACATACTTCACCAATTACTAGAGCTCGCGCACGCCAACTAAATTACCAGGTACTTTCGTTTCTTGGTAATGATTCTAATGTTCATGAGAATATGATGCTGCCTAAATTGGATACATTTGTTTTGCTTACAAATGAAGGGCCTAGCTTGGAGAAGGATGAACATTGGAGCAAGAACAAGCATGGAGATGATGGCATGCGCAAGGGGAACAAGAACAAAGTTACAAGTGATGATTTCAGGTCTTTGAAGCCTCCATAACGAGTGCATGAAGCCTTGGACGAAATATACAAGATGTTACTTCATAAATTTCGTCCAGAGGCTATTATAGGTGCTGCATCACCTTTTTATTGGGCCAGGCCCATGTAATTTCGAAATACATAAGTATAGGCTATTTTTAGAGTCTGTATGTGTGGGGAAACAAGAGATAGGGTTGATTTCGGACCCTTCCACCAAGGGCCACGAAATTCCCCCTCTCTTCCTCCATATATACAGCCCTTAGGGCACCGTTTAGACTTTGGGTTTTGTTTAGATTAAAAGTTCGCCATAGCTGCAACTTCGCGTACTTCGTTTGTGTTCAACGACCAGACAAAGGCGTCACAGAACCCCACCTTGATCAATAAAGCTTTCATCTTATATTCGCAATATCCAGATTGCAATCTCAGTTTCTTGCTTGTTCTTCGTTTGCTTACAGGAAACAGACCCTCGTGGTCAGGTTGATCGTGCTCCAACGTGGTCAATAACCTCTCGGAGTTGGTTTAGCGATTGCTAAGGTGCGACGTCCTCGCACGTTCGTAGTCGGATCGTCAAAGTCGACTGCCACCAAAGCGATATCCATCATCTCATCGAAAGACGGGACACCTTTGCCTCTATCATCAATAGAACATTGTCTACTATGCTTAGGGCTGTTTTGAAGAATAACAAGAAAATGTGGGAAGAATGCTTGCCTCATATTGAATTTGCTTATAATCGTTCATTGCATTCTACTACTAAGATGTGCCCTTTTGAAATTGTGTATGGTTTCCTACCTCGTGCACCTATTGATTTGTTGCCTCTTCCATCTTCAAAGAAGGTTAATTTTGATGCTAAAGAATGTTCTGAATTGATTGTAAAAATGCATGAGTTAACTAAGGAAAACATTGAGCGTATGAATGCTAAATATAAACTTGCTGGAGATAATGGTAGAAAACATGTTGTGTTTGCGCCTGGAGATCTTGTTTGGTTACATTTGCGTCAAGATAGATTTCCTAATCTGCGCAAATCAAAGCTAATGTCACCTGCTGATGGTCCTTTTAAGGTGTTAGAGAAAGCAAATGATAATGCATATAAACTTGAGCTACCTGTAGATTTTGGGGTTAGTCCCACTTTTAACATTGCAGATTTGAAGCCTTATTTGGGTGAGGAAGATGCGCTTCCGTCGAGGACGACTTCATTTCAAGAAGGGGAGGATGATGAGGACATCAATACCATTGTTACACCCACAGCCCCTACTGTTACATATACTGGACCAATTACTAGAGCTCGCGCATGCTAATTAAATTACCAGGTAATTTCGTTTCTTGGTAATGATTCTAATGTTCATGAGAATATGATGCTGCCTAAATTGGATACATTTGTTTTGCTTACAAATGAAGGGCCTAGCTTGGAGAAGGATGAACATTGGAGCAAGAACACGCATGGAGTTGATGGCATGCGCAAGGGGATCAAGAACGGAGTTACAAGTGATGATTTCAGAACTTTGAAGCTGCCATAAGGAGTGCATGAAGCCTTGGACGAAATATACAAGATGCCACTTCATAATATTCGTCCATAGGCTATTCTAGGTGCTGTGTCACCTTATTAATGGGCCAGGCCCATGTAATTTCGAAATACTTAAGTATAGGCTATTTTTAGAGTCCGTATGTGTGGGGAAACAAGAGTTAGGGTTGGTTTCGGACCCCACCCTCAAGGGCCACGAAATTCCCCCCTCTTCCTCCATATATACAGCCCTTAGGGCGTCGTTTAGACTTTGGGTTTTGTTTAGATTAAAAGCTCGCCATAGTTGCAACTTCGCGTACTTCGTTTGTGTCCAACGACCAGACCAAGACGTCACAGAACCCCACCTTGATCAATAAAGCTTTCATCTTATATTCGCAATATCCCGATTGCAATCTCAGTTTCTTGCTTGTTCTTCGTTTGCTCGCAGGAAACAGACCCTCGTGGTTAGGTTGATCGTGCTTCGGCGTGGTCAATAACCCTCGGAAGTTGGTTTAGCGATTGCTAAGGCGCGACGTCTCGCACGTTCGTAGTCGGATCGTCAAGGTCGACTCCCACAGAAAACGATAGCCACCATCTCATCGAAACATCGGGACACCTTAGCCTCTATCATACACAATAGCTATCTTGGTTTGTGCATTGTGCAAAAGTGGCCATACAAAGAAAAAAAAGAATAAGCTTTTAAGCAAAAGAGAAAGAGTGAAGAAGCCTGTAAGAAAGTGCCATAGCATCATACCATATTGCATATAAGATTGTCATATCCGATCATCTTGATCATACCACCGGAACATCATACATATATAGCATACTTGGGATAGGAAGTTATCCATTTTGCATCCTATAGGTTGTGCACAAGTGTCATATCCGCCTATAGAGAAATCGTGCTAGCGTCTCTCTTGAGCTGTGCAACACGAGCTTTTTCCGTGGGTTCCACATTTTGTGCTCATCCTTGGTTGCACGACCCCATTTATCTGTCCATGTGTGCGTTTCCGTGTGCCACATATTGCTATTGGTCTAATTGTTTCACTTGCGAATTCATGAATCTCTTTCAACATTATTGACTCTTGCTAACATTTTGCATCAATTTTTTTGTGCCACTATCCTCACCGAGCTCCACCGTAAGCCTTACTTGTGTAGGTGTGAGAAACCGACAAGAATTGGTACCAATTGTGCTATTTCCTTGTCCACATTGGAGTGATCATTGATCCACTTTCAACTTTGGTCAAGGTACATTTGATATTCATTCTTCTCTTTCTACCACTCACACTTTTCTCTTGGAGTGATGGATAGGGAAGGCATTTCATCTTCGGTCTACAACAACAACGACGAGTTCGATGCCACGAACAACTCCAACGACGCTAAGATGCAAGCTCAAATGGAGGAGATCAAAGCCCTCATCAAGTCATACAAGCGATCTTCCTCATCTTCGAGAAGACGCTCAAGAGCACATGCCTCTGAGCTACCATCTTCAGCAAGATCACATTGGCATCAACACCATCACCAACAAAGACGTGAAGGTTAAGAGCTCAACACCAACAACGGCTCAATGACTTCACCATCTCCCTTTGCATCTTCGCCAAGCGACTTCAAGGCATCTCCGCCTTCGGATATACGACATCTTCGCCAACAAGCACCTCAGGACTACGCTCAAGAGAAGCTCCCCAAGCTCAAGTCCGCAAATTCCACGAGCTACTACGACCTCGACATCGACCACGCAATTCCTTTTTATGGGACTCAAGAACCCGAGGAGTATCTCGAGTGGGAGCGTTTGATGGACGACTACCTCAAGCTACATCAAGTTCCTCCCGAAGATCAAGTGAAGTGCGCCACAAGGAATTTCCACGACTACGCGTCCACATGGTGGCTTCACACACCTTCGGAGACCTACGACATGAGTTGGCCCAAGACGAAGAGAGCTTTGCGGCGAGAGTTCATGCCTCCAACCTACACGGAACAACTTCAACGCCAATTGGAGAACACCATCCAAGGATCCAAGTCCATCGATGAGTACTTCAAGGAGTTGAAGATTGCCTTGCGACGAGCTGGCATGGACGACCCCATTTTGATGAATTTCTACTTCATGATGGGATTGAACAACGAAATCTCCAAGACTATCTTCCTCGAGAACTACAAGTCCCTCGATGACAACTACATTGGTGCTCTCAAGGCAGAACAAGAACTCATGAAGGTCAAGGCTTCTCGACCCCAAGCACACTTCTCTAAGACCAAGCTCCAAGACGACGAGCATGAGGCTAGTACCACCATGATGTCCAAGCCCGACGAGCTCCAAGACGATGCTCCCAAGTTCGACTTCACCGCCATCCCTCTTTGTGGCATTGATGATGCCGAGTCTACTTCGACTCTTTTTCAAGACGGTGCGGCGACGAGTACGACTACGGAGACCTCAAGGACCAAGCTTTGGAGGCGAGCAACAAGGTGGCGAGTAAGGATGATGCTTCCATCTTAGGAGGCGAGAGTGATGATGTGCCATCTTCGGCCTTCATCCATGGCGACGGCGATCAGATGGTTGAGCATGGGATTTACCCTTCGACCACGGCGACGTATGATGACTTGAGTGACTTTTGCCACCCTATTGAGAGTGAGAGTGACTTCACCACTAGCCCCATATATGATGTGTTTCCCCAACTCCCATGTGAGGAGAGCCACAACCCCCACCACTTGAGTGAGATGAGTGACTCCACCATACGTGAGATTGAGTGCACCTATTTTGTGGGAGTGAGTGAACCACCACATAGAGAGAGTGAGATAGTTGATAGGTCATGTGAGGCCACTTTCAACACTAACAACTTGACCTCTACCTCTATTGTGTCTTCTCATTTGGTGCTAGGTCCCTTATATGATAACGCGCCGATTCTCGACGACTTCGTCCTACCCTTGGACAAGACGATGGCCATGGTGGAATATGATGCACCCCCCACATGGTTCCATCAAGATGATGATATTGACCACCATTTGGTCTTTCCCACCTCACCTACACCACATGAGTGGGATGACAAAGGTAACATAGGTGAAGGTGATGCTCTAGTCCCACTAGTGGACATTCTTGATGTTGATTGCTTGCATGATGTTGATCAACCTATTTCCATGCTTCATGCTAGTGTGACTTCCCCATGCGATGATTTACCCATTTATGATGAGTATGATGATTGCCATGTGGAGTCTATTAGTTGTGATGCCATGTTACATAGGATTTCTTGTGCTAATTCTCTCGGTCACATCATGTTTGCCAATCCGCTTGACTTGTCATATGCTATGCATGAGATCAATCATATGTCATATTTGCAATCTCTTCATATTGACTATGCATATGCTATTAAAATAAACCCAATTTGCACATATGGCATAGATGACAAGCCCATGGTTATTGGCATTCGTTTTTCTTGTGATGATATTGATATGCTCCCATTGCATCATTTATCTCATATGCCATGCCATGAACACCTAGCTTCATATATGCATTGTTTTGGATGTTGTCCATTTTCTCCATGTCATCTTTCCAATATTGCTCATGAGGAGACCCCCATAGTTTCCTCATACATTTGAGTAGATTTTGATTCATCCCATTCATTGCATGATCCCAATACTTGTGTGCACCATATGCTTCCCACAAAAAAACATGCTATTGATGTGCCATATACTTGCATTCTCAATTTGTATCCCCATCGTGTTATACACAGTAACTATTCTTTCATGATGGATGACATGTTCTTATACCAAGCATCAAATTTCTTTGAGCGATGCTTATCTTGTGCTAACTCTCACGTGCACATACACATCATGATGGATGATGTGTACATTTACCACACACACAATCTCTTTCGTTTATGTCTCTTTTGTGTAGGTACCCATGAATTTTTGTCAACCTCGCAATCACATGAGTTGACAAAACGAGCTCTAGAGAGCAATGATGACTTGGGATTCCATGGATTGTCTTTCCCACCGCTCTCTTCGCGCAAAGACTTTGCACATTTCTTCTCCTTGGCTCTCACTTGGCTATGGGTTATTGTCCATTACATATTATATGCCCATCTTGCCATGTTCACTTTGCATGATATGCTCATTACTATTTTATCTGGAAGATTAACTCCCACTTGATTGAAGCGATTGTAGTACCCAGACAATCTGAGCACATGCTCACTGCTTGAGCTATTCTCCTCCATCTTTTAGCTATAGAACTTGTTGGAGACTTCATATCTCTCAACTTGGGTATTTGCTTGAAATATTAACTTCAACTCCTGGAACATCTCATATGGTCCATGACGTTCAAAACGTCTTTGAAGTCCCAATTCTAAGCCGTTTAAGCATGGTGCACTAAACTATCAAGTAGTCATCATATTGAGCTAGCCGAACGTTCATAACATCTGCATCTGCTCCTGCAATAGGTTTGTCACCTAGCGGTGCATCAAGGACATAATTCTTCTATGCAGCAATGAGGATAAACCTCAGATCACGGATCCAATCCGCATCATTGCTACTAACATCTTTCAACATAGTTTCTCTAGGAACATATCAAAAATAAAACAGGGGAGCTAAACACGAGCTATTGATCTACAACATAGATATGCTAATACTACCAGGACAATGTTCATGATAAATTTAAGTTCAATTAATCACATTACTTAAGAACTCCCACTTAGATAGACATCCCTCTAATCCTCTAAGTGATCACGTGATCCATATCAACTAAACCATGTCCGATCATCACGTGAGATGGAGTAGTTTCAATGGTGAACATCACTATGTTGATCATATCTACTATATGATTCACGCTCGACCTTTCGGTCTCCATGTTCCGAGGCCATATCTGTTATATGCTAGGCTCATCAAGTTTAACCTGAGTATTCCGCGTGTGCAACTGTTTTGCACCCGTTGTATTTGAACGTAGAGCCTATCACACCCGATCATCATGTGGTGTCTCAGCACGAAGAACTTTCACAATGGTGCATACTCAGGGAGAACACTTATACTTTGATAATTTAGTGAGGGATCATCTTATAATGCTACCGTCAATCAAAGCAAGATAAGATGCATAAAAGATAAACATCACATGCAATCAATATAAGTGATATGATATGGCCATCATCATCTTGTGCTTGTGATCTCCATCTCCGAAGCACCGTCATGATCACCATCATCACCGGCGCGACACCTTGATCTCCATTGTAGCATCGTTGTCGTTTCGCCAATCTTATGCTTCTACGACTATCGCTACCGCTTAGTGATAAAGTAAAGCATTACAGAGCGATTGCATTGCATACAATAAAGCGACAACCATATGGCTCCTGCCAGTTGCCGATAACTCGGTTACTGATAGAGGCGGGGTGTCCCGATCTTTCGATGAGATGATAACTATCGATTTGGTGGAGACGACTTTGACGATCCGACTACAAACGTGCAACGACGTTGTGCCTTAGCAATCGCTAAACCAACTCCGAGAGGTTATTGACCACGCCGGAGCACGATCAACCTGACCACGAAGGTCTATTCCTGCAAGCAATCGAAGAACAAGCAAGAATATGATAAAAGCAATCTGAATATCGCGAATATGTATGAAGTATTGATAATGGTGGGGATCCGAAAAGTGGTCTTGGTTTGGTCGTTGGACACAAACGAAGCACACGAAGTTGCAATGGCTAACTTTTAACTAAACAAATCCCAAGGAAAAGCTACTAGATGGATCTACTTATATAGGAGCAAGGGGTGGCGGCCAAGGAGGTGGGAGGACGTGCCAAGGCAGCCTAAAACTAAATCTAGGTCGTACAAGGCCAATGGGCCCAAGTGGAGGTGATGTAACACCTTTGGACTTGTAGTTTGACTCGGATTCTGCTGCAGCATCAGATTGTTTCGTCCACAACTCAACGCTCCGGACGAATTTGAAGGTGATTCCAATTGGGTTGGAAAGTGCACGAAATCTAGTTTCCAACAAAAAAATAATCACCCAATTCGGAGTCCGTATGAAAAACTTGTGTGCGTTTTGAGTCAGGTGTGTCTGTGCAGTCCGAATCTGAATCCAGAACGTGAAAGACTTGGACTCTATCTTCTCTTGGGCCAAAAGTGACGTGAGAGAACTTTTTAGACAGCAAATAAACATCTCTTTCTTCCTTATCTTCATATGTGGATTGTACAAATGTCCCATACACCTGCAATTAGACAAAACACAAAAGTGTGTGAAGTATTTTTGTTCTGGATAACATAAATAGATTATTGAATAGTTTGCACTAGAAATCACCTGACAAATATGCATAAATACAATATTTTTGGTCGTATCCAAGGTAGTCATGTCCTCATCAGTTACAAAACATGATCATCTCATACAATAAAATTTAGCATCATATCTTGACCATATCACATCACAACATGCCCTGAAAAAACAAGTTAGACGTCCTCTACTTTGTTGTTGCAAATTTTACGTGGCTGCTACGGGCTTAGCAAGAACCGTTCTTACCTACGCATCAAAACCACAACGATAGTTTGTCAAGTTGGTGCTGTTTTAACCTTCGCAAGGACTGGGCGTAGCCACACTCGGTTCAACTAATGTTGGAGAAACTGATACCCGCCAGCCACCTGTGTGCAAAGCACATCGGTAGAATCAGTCTCGCGTAAGCATACGCGTAATGTCGGTCCAGGCCGCTTCATCCAACAATACCGCCGAACCAAAGTACGACATGCTGGTAAGCAGTATGACTTATATCGCCCACAACTCACTTGTGTTCTACTCGTGCATATGACATCTACTCATAAAACCTGGCTCGGATGCCACTGTTGGGGAACGTAGTAATTTCAAAAAAATTCCTACGCACACGCAAGATCATGGTGATGCATAGCAACGAGAGGGGAGAGTGTTGTCTACGTACCCTCGTAGACCGAAAGCGGAAGCGTTAGCACAACACGGTTTATGTAGTCGTACGTCTTCACGATCCGACCGATCAAGTACCGAATGCACGACACCTCCGAGTTCAGCACACGTTCAGCCCGATGATGTCCCTCGAACTCCGATCCAGCCGAGTGTTGAGGGAGAGTTTCGTCAGCACGACGGCGTGGTGACTTGATGTTCTACCAACGCAGGGCTTCGCCTAAGCACTGCTTTAGTATTGTCGAGGTGGACTTTGGTGGAGGGGGGCACCACACACGGCTAAAAGATCAACATGATCAATTGTTGTGTCTATGGGGTGCCCCCTCCTCCGTATATAAAGGGGGAAGGAGGAGGGGGCCGGCCAAGAGGAGGAGGCGCGCCCAAGGGGGGGCAATCCTACTCCAAGTAGGTTTTGCCCCCCTTTCCTATTCCAACTAGGAGAAGGGGGAAGGAGGAGGTGGAGAGAAGGAAGGAGAAGGGGGGCCGCGCCCCTCCCCTTTTCCAATTCGGATTGGGGCAAGGGGGGTCGCGCGCCACCTCCTGCTGCCTCTCCTCTTCCACCACTTTGGGCCCATGAGGCCCAATAACCCCCACGGGGGTTCCGGTAACCCCCCCGGTACTTCGGTATATATCCAATAACCCCCGGAACCATTCTAGTGTCCGAATATAGTCGTCCAATATATCAATCTTCATGTCTCGACCATTTCGAGACTGCTCGTCATGTCCGTGATCACATCCGGGACTCCGAACAACCTTCGGCACATCAAAACTCATAAACTCGTAATATAACTGTCATCAAAACGTTAAGCGTGCGGACCCTACGGGTTCGAGAACTATGTAGACATGACCGAGACATGTCTCTGGTCGATAACCAATAGCGGAACCTAGATGCTCATATTGTCTCCTACATATTCTACGAAGATCTTTATCGGTCAAACCGCATAATAACATATGTTGTTCCCTTTGTCATCGGTATGTTACTTGCCCGAGATTCAATCGTCGGTATCTCAATACCTAGTTCAATCTCGTTACCGAAAAGTCTCTTTACTTGTTTCGTAGTACATCATCCCGCAACTAACTCATTAGTTGCAATGCTTGCAAGGCTTAAGTGATGTGCATTACCGAGAGGGTCCAGAGATACCTCTCCGACAATCGGAGTGACAAATCCTAATCTCAAAATATGCCAACCCAACAAGTACCTTTGGGGACACCTGTAGAGCACCTTTATAATCACCCAGTTACGTTGTGACGTTTGGTGGCACACAAAGTATTCCTCCGGTAAACGGGAGTTGCATAATCTCATAGTCATAGGAACATGTATAAGTCATGAAGAAAGCAATAGCAACAAACTAAACGATCAAGTGCTAAGCTAACGGAATGGGTCAAGTCAATCACATCATTCTCCTAATGATGTGATCCCATTAATCAAATGACAACTCATGTCTATGGTTAGGAAACATAACCATCTTTGATCAATGAGCTAGTCAAGTAGAGGCATACTAGTGACACTCTGTTTGTCTATGTATTCACACATGTATTATGTTTCCGGTTAATACAATTCTAGCATGAATAACAAATATTTATCATGATATAAGGAAATAAATAATAACTTTATTATTGCCTATAGGGCATATTTCCTCTACCTAGTTGATGTGAGACTATCTCCTTCTATTTTGTCTTCTCCACAACCACCATATTCTATTCCACCTATAGTGTTATATCCATGGCTCACGCTCATGTATTAAGTGAAAGTTGAAAAGGTTTGAGAACATAAAAAGTATGAAACAATTGCTTGGCTTGTCATCTGGGTTGTGCCAGATTTGAATATTTTGTGTCATGAAGATGGAGCATAGCTAGACTATATGATTTTGTAGGGATAGCTTTCTTTAGCCATGTTATTTTGAGAAGACATAATTTCCTTGTTAGTATGCTTGAAGTATTATTGTTTTTATGTCAATATTAAACTTTTGTTTTGAATCTTATTGATCTAAACATTCATGCCACAATAAGGAAAATTACATGGATAAATATGTTAGGTAGCATTACACATCAAAAAATCTGTTTTTATCATTTACCTACTCGAGGACGAGCAGGAATTAAGCTTGGGGATGCTTGATACATCTCCAAAGTTTGTTCCATGCTATCATATTATCTGTTTTGGATGTTTTATATGCATTAATATGCTATTTTATATTATTTTGGGACTAACTTATTAACCTAGAGCCCAGTGCCAGTTTCTATTTTTTTCTTTGTTTTTGAGCTTCGTAGAAAAGGAATACCAAATGGACTCCAACTGGAATAAAACTTTTGCGATGATTTTTCTTGGACTAGAAGACATCCAGGGGACTTGGAGTCCAAGTCAGAAGAGCCGCGAGGCGGCGGCAAGGGTGGAGGGGCGCCCCCTACCTTGCCACCTCCTCGGGACTCCTCTGACCTAGCCCTTGGCCCTATATATTCTCATATATCGCAGAAACACCAGAAGCATGCACAAAAACACTTTTCCACTGCTGCAACCTTATGTTCTGATGAGGACATCAATACAATTGTTACACCCACAGCCCTTGCTGCTATACATACTGGACCAATTACTAGAGCTCGTGCACGCCAACTAAATTACCAGGTACTTTCGTTTCTTGGTAATGATTCTAATGTTCATGAGAATATGATGCTGCCTAAATTGGATACATTTGTTTTGCTTACAAATGAAGGGCCTAGCTTGGAGAAGGATGAACATTGGAGCAAGAACAAGCATGGAGATGATGGCATGCGCAAGGGGAACAAGAACGGAGTTACAAGTGATGATTTCAGGACTTTGAAGCCACCATAATGGGTGCATGAAGCCTTGGACGAAATATACAAGATGCCACTTCATAAATTTCGTCCCGAGGCTATTTTAGGTGCTGCGTCACCTTATTATTGGGCCAGGCCCATGTAATTTCGAAATACATAAGTATAGGCTATTTTTAGAGTCCGTATGTGTGGGGAAACAAGATATAGGGTTGATTTCGGACCCCTCCACCAAGGGCCACGAAATTCCCCCCTCTTCCTCCATATATACAGCCCTTAGGGCATCGTTTAGACTTTGGGATTTGTTTAGTTAAAAGTTTGCCTCCTGCTGTCACTAACATTTTGCAGGAGTTCGCTGACGTTTTTCCACAAGACGTGCCACCGGGATTACCGCCTATTCGAGGGATTGAGCATCAGATTGACTTAATTCCCGGTGCTTCACTGCCAAACCGTGCACCATACCGTACCAATCCAGAGGAGACGAAGGAGATTATGCGTCAAGTACAAGAGCTTCTCGACAAAGGTTATATACGCGAATCCCTTAGTCCTTGTGCTGTTCCTATTATTCTAGTGCCGAAAAAGGATGGTACATCACGTATGTGTGTTGATTGTAGAGGCATTAATAATATTACTATTCGTTATCGTCATCCTATTCCTAGGCTAGATGATATGCTTGATGAATTGAGTGGCTCTACAATATTCTCCAAAGTTGATTTGCGTAGTGGCTATCATCAAATTCGTATGAAATTGGGAGATGAATGGAAAACAGCATTTAAAACTAAGTTTGGATTATATGAGTGGTTAGTCATGCCTTTTGGGTTAACTAATGCACCTAGTACTTTCATGAGATTAATGAACGAAGTTTTACGTGCTTTCATTGGACGATTTGTGGTAGTTTATTTTGATGATATACTGATTTATAGCAGATCTTTGGAAGAACACTTGGAACATTTACGTGCTGTTTTTATTGCTCTACGTGATGCACGTTTGTTTGGTAACCTTGGGAAGTGCACCTTTTGCACCGACCGAGTATCTTTTCTTGGCTATGTTGTTACTCCACAGGGAATTGAAGTTGACAAAGCCAAGATTGAAGCTATTGAGAGTTGGCCGCAGCCCAAAACGGTCACACAAGTGAGGAGTTTTCTTGGCCTCGCTGGATTCTATAGGCGTTTTGTGAGAGATTTCAGTACCATTGCTGCACCTCTCAACGAGCTTACAAAGAAGGATGTGCCTTTTGTTTGGGGTACCGCACAGGAAGAAGCCTTCACGGTATTGAAAGATAAGTTGACACATGCTCCTTTACTCCAACTTCCTGATTTTAATAAGACTTTTGAGCTTGAATGTGATGCTAGTGGAATTGGATTAGGAGGTGTGTTATTACAAGATGGCAAACCTGTTGCATACTTTTCTGAAAAATTGAGTGGGCCTAGTCTGAATTATTCTACTTATGATAAAGAATTATATGCTCTTGTTCGGACTTTAGAAACATGGCAACATTATTTATGGCCCAAAGAGTTTGTTATACATTCTGATCATGAATCTTTGAAACATATTAAAAGTCAAGCTAAACTGAATCGTAGACATGCTAAATGGGTTGAATTCATTGAGACTTTCCCTTAAGTCATTAAACACAAGAAGGGAAAAGAAAATGTTATTGCTGATGCATTGTCTCGTCGCTATACTATGCTTTCACAACTTGACTTCAAAATATTTGGTTTGGAGACCATCAAAGATCAATATGTGCATGATGCTGATTTTAAAGATGTAATGCAGAATTGTAAAGAAGGAAGAATGTGGAACAAGTTTGTCGTTAACGATGGATTTGTGTTTCGTGCTAACAAGCTATGCATTCCAGCTAGCTCCGTTCGTCTTTTGTTGTTGCAGGAGGCGCATGGAGGAGGATTAATGGGACACTTTGGCGTGAAGAAGACGGAGGACGTACTTGCTACACATTTCTTTTGGCCAAAGATGAGACGGGATGTTGAGCGTTTTATTGCTCGATGCACTACATGTCAAAAAGCTAAGTCACGACTCAATCCTCATGGTTTATATATGCCTTTGCCTGTACCTACTGTTCCTTGGGAGGATATATCTATGGACTTTGTTTTAGGTTTACCTCGAACAAAGAAGGGGAAGGATAGCATATTTGTTGTCGTGGATAGATTCTCGAAAATGGCACACTTTATACCATGTCATAAAAGCGATGATGCTGTTAATGTTGCTGATTTGTTCTTTCGTGAAATTCTTCGCTTGCATGGTGTGCCAAATACTATTGTTTCAGATCGTGATACTAAATTTCTTAGCCACTTTTGGAGATGCTTATGGGCTAAGTTGGGGACTAAACTGCTTTTTAGTACTACTTGTCACCCCCAAACTGATGGACAAACTGAAGTAGTCAATAGAACGTTGTCTACTATGCTTAGGGCTGTTTTGAAGAATAATAAGAAAATGTGGGAGGAATGCTTGCCTCATATTGAATTTGCTTATAATCGTTCATTGCATTCTACTACTAAGATGTGCCCTTTTGAAGTTGTGTATGGTTTCCTACCTCGTGCACCTATTGATTTGTTGCCTCTACCATCTTCGGAGAAGGTTAATTTTGATGCTAAGCAACGTGCTGAATTGATTTTAAAAATGCATGAGTTAACTAAGGAAAACATTGAGCGTATGAATGCTAAATATAAACTTGCTGGAGATAAGGGTAGAAAACATGTTGTGTTTGCACCTGGAGATCTTGTTTGGTTACATTTGCGTAAGGATAGATTTCCTGATTTGCGCAAATCAAAGTTAATGCCACGTGCTGATGGTCCCTTTAAGGTGTTAGAGAAAATAAATGATAATGCATATAAACTTGAGCTGCCTGCAGATTTTGGGGTTAGTCCCACTTTTAACATTGCAGATTTGAAGCCTTATTTGGGTGAGGAAGATGAACTTCCGTCGAGGACGACTTCATTTCAAGAAGGGGAGGATGATGAGGACATCAATACAATTGTTACACCCACAGCCCCTGCTGCTATACATACTGGACCAATTACTAGAGCTCGTGCACGCCAACTAAATTACCAGGTACTTTCGTTTCTTGGTAATGATTTTAATGTTCATGAGAATATGATGCTGCCTAAATTGGATACATTTGTTTTGCTTACAAATGAAGGGCCTAGCTTGGAGAAGGATGAACATTGGAGCAAGAACAAGCATGGAGATAATGGCATGCGCAAGGGGAACAAGAACGGAGTTACAAGTGATGATTTCAGGACTTTGAAGCCACCATAATGGGTGCATGAAGCCTTGGACGAAATATACAAGATGCCACTTCATAAATTTCGCCCCGAGGCTATTTTAGGTGCTGCGTCACCTTATTATTGGGCCAGGCCCATGTAATTTCGAAATACATAAGTATAGGCTATTTTTAGAGTCCGTATGTGTGGGGAAACAAGAGATAGGGTTGATTTCGGACCCCTCCACCAAGGGCCACGAAATTCCCCCCTCTTCCTCCATATATACAGCCCTTAGGGCATCGTTTAGACTTTGGGTTTTGTTTAGATTAAAAGTTCGCCATAGCTGCAACTTCGCGTACTTCGTTTGTGTTCAACGACCAGACAAAGGCGTCACAGAACCCCACCTTGAACAATAAAGCTTTCATCTTATATTCGCAATATCCAGATTGCAATCTCAGTTTCTTGCTTGTTCTTCGTTTGCTCGCAGGAAACAGACCCTCGTGGTCAGGTTGATCGTGCTCCGGCGTGGTCAATAACCTCTCAGAGTTGGTTTAGCGATTGCTAAGGCGCGACGTCCTCGCACGTTCGTAGTCGGATCGTCAAAGTCGACTTCCACCAAAGCGAAATCCATCATCTCATCGAAAGACGGGACACCTCCGCCTCTATCAAGTGGTATCAGATTTCCAGGTTGCTCGGTGAGATTTTACAGTTTTTCGTAGTTTAGATCGAGTCTGTTCTTCAAACCTACAGTCCACGAAAAAGCCACAAAAAAAAATTTAGGGTTAGTTCATCATATCCGAACCAATCTGAGCCTTTGCATAATCTTTTTAGGGTTTTGCTTTGTTGAATTTGCGGTTGCATCGTCGTGTCTAGTTGTTGGTCTTAGAGTCTAGTCTTTTAGAGTTTCGAGTTCTGGTCATAAGTTGTCACGCCGCCGCCGCACCATCATCATCGCCCCTGCCATCTACCACCACCGCTTATCCGCCACCGCTCCGAATCCGTATCCATATACTACCACCGCTACCACCACCGCTGCCATATACCACCACCATATATCCACCACCAATCCGAGTTCCTTGCATATTAGGTTTGTTTTCGAGATCCATCTAGATTCCGATTCGTGTTTCCTTGCCGGAGTAGGTTTCGGAAAAAAAAAGAAGAGTTGGGTAGCCACGCTCCGTTTAGGCCCATAATTTTTCGAAAACACATTTTTCAAAAAAAATTCTGGCTATCCTATTTTTAGGTGTTTCTGAGTGTTTTGAGACAGGTGCCATTATAGGAAGTTTTTTTGACCCGTTTCCAGTTTTTGGGTCCGGGCAGTCGAAAAAAAAAAATTGGTCGAAAAATTTCGTGCCCATCCTGTCCGTTTGAGCTAGGAAGAGTTTTGAGACACTCGCCATTATAGTGATTTTTCGCACAAAAAAAAAGCAGCGCAAAAGAAAAAAAAAGAGCGCAAAAAAAAAGAGCGAAAAAAATAATTTCAGAGTGTGCTTTTCCCTTGTTTCCGTGCCGCGCCGTGATTTTGTTGGTGTTCTAGGCTCGCGTCTCTAGCACAGTCTAGCCTAGGACCAGCACAGTACCGTCGTTAGCGTTTATTCAACTTTGCATCTCTGAATTGATTATTGCTGACCCTTTTTTGCTACCATACTATAAGCCTTCCCAGCTCCACATACATCTACGTCGTGTGTTTGACTCTCCCTGGTAATCGCTCTATCCAAGCTTTGAGAGTTTTTTGACTACAACGGTTGCCGATCACCGCCTGCTACTGGGTAAGAACTGGTAAGAATTTGAGATTTGCTTGACGGATTTGTGATACACCACCACCACTTCTTAGTAGTCTGTAGGATCATATTCTTGTGTGTTTCTATTGCTGCTAACCATGCCAGGATCACAAGCCGAAGAGATTGACTGGGAGAACTTATCGAACAAGGAGCTTCATGATAAGTTTCAGCAAATGATGACTGAACAGGTACAAGATGTGCTGAACAATTTTGAAGAGGCCATGGAGAAGATCACTGGCCTTGAGAAGACGTTCGAAACAAAGCTCGATAACAGATTTAATGAACTGCTTGCGCGTCTTCCACCACCGGCTGCACCTGTCGCACCTCTGCAACAACAACAACTACGCCCCCTTCCGAATCAGTATGGACGAGCACAGCGTGTTCCTATTGTGCCAGGACAAAATTCTGGTGCCGCTGTTACTGCTGTTGGTGCTTCTTTGGCTCCTGCTACTGCTCCTGCTGGTACCCAGGAGGATGATGAGTATGCGGGCGATTATGAGGATGAGGTTGATCAAAATCAGATCTATGAGCAGCCACCAGCACCACCACCAGCAGGTCGACCTCAGGTATATATTCGTAATGGTAGGCCTGCACCACCACCTCAGGTACGAGATGATGTCCATATTCCTAAACTGAAATTGAATATTCCACCATTTGAGGGTAGATATGTTCCTGATATATATCTTACTTGGGAGTTAGAAACTGAACAACGATTTACATGTTTACAATATCCCGAGGAGAGACGGGTTGCTGCTGCTGTTTGTGCTTTCACTAGTTTTGCATGTGTATGGTGGTCTGAACATTGTAGATTATATCCTATTCCCGCTACTTGGGCTGCTTTGAAAACTGCTATGCGTACTCGTTGGGTTCCACCATATTATCAACGTGAATTGCTTCAAAAATTGCAGCGTTTAAGACAAGGAAAAAATTCTGTAGAAGAATATTATCAGGAATTACAAACTGGCATGATTCGATGTGGTATTGTTGAGGAGAATGAAGCTATGCTTGCACATTTTCTGGGTGGATTAAATAGAGAGATTCAGACCATTCTAGACTATAAGGAGTATACTAATATCACTCGTTTATTCCATCTTGCTTGTAAAGCTGAACGTGAAGTGCAGGATCGACAAGCATTAGCGCGAACTAACTTTTCTGCAGGCCGACCTTCATCATGGACACCGCGTGCATCTTCTACTTCAACTGCACCAGCACCTCAATTAGGTGCCTCCTCCAGTCGTGATACAAGAAAACAGGCACAACCACCATTATCTGCCAAGAGCGCACCTGCTGGGCCTGCACGGAGTTCTTCTTCTTCCATGGCATCAACAGGGCACACAAGTGATATTATTTGTCGTCGTTGTAAGGGAGGAGGTCATTATGCGAGGGAATGCAAATCTCCGCGTGTGATGATTGCTACCGCGGATGGTGGATATGAGTCCGCTAGTGACTATGATGAGGAGACATTGGCTCTTATTACACGTGAAGAACATGGTGGAGATGATTCTGATCATGAGACGCAATACATGGCTCCTGAAGACGCTGACAGGTATGAATGTTTAGTTGCTCAACGTGTTTTGAGTGTGCAGGTCACACAAGCTGAGCAAAATCAGAGGCACAATTTGTTCCATACCAAGGGAGTTGTGAAGGAACGTTCTGTGCGTGTCATAATAGACGGAGGGAGCTGCAACAACTTGGCTAGCATGGAGATGGTGGAGAAGCTTTCTCTCACCACAAGACCACATCCACTTCCTTACTACATCCAATGGTTCAACAACAGCAGCAAGGTTAAGGTAACACGTACTGTTCATGTGCATTTTAGTATCTCTACATATGTGATAGAGGCAAAGGTGTCCCGTCTTTCGATGAGATGATGGATATCGCTTTGGTGGAAGTCGACTTTGACGATCCGACTACGAACGTGCGAGGACGTCGCGCCTTAGCAATCGCTAAACCAACTCCGAGAGGTTATTGACCACGCCGGAGCACGATCAACCTGACCACGAGGGTCTGTTTCCTGCGAGCAAACGAAGAACAAGCAAGAAACTAAGATTGCAATCTGGATATTGCGAATATAAGATGAAAGCTTTATTGATCAAGGTGGGGTTCTGTGACGCCTTTGTCTGGTCGTTGAACACAAACGAAGTACGCGAAGTTGCAGCTATGGCGAACTTTTAATCTAAACAAAACCCAAAGTCTAAACGATGCCCTAAGGGCTGTATATATGGAGGAAGAGGGGGGGAATTTCGTGGCCCTTGGTGGAGGGGTCCGAAATCAACCCTATCTCTTGTTTCCCCACACATACGGACTCTAAAAATAGCCTATACTTATGTATTTCGAAATTACATGGGCCTGGCCCAATAATAAGGTGATGCAGCACCTAAAATAGCCTCGGGACGAAATTTATGAAGTGACATCTTGTATATTTCGTCCAAGGCTTCATGCACCCATTATGGTGGCTTCAAAGTCCTGAAATCATCACTTGTAACTCCGTTCTTGTTCCCCTTGCGCATGCCATCATCTCCATGCTTGTTCTTGCTCCAATGTTCATCCTTCTCCAAGCTAGGCCCTTCATTTGTAAGCAAAACAAATGTATCCAATTTAGGCAGCATCATATTCTCATGAACATTAGAATCATTACCAAGAAACGAAAGTACCTGGTAATTTAGTTGGCGTGCACGAGCTCTAGTAATTGGTCCAGTATGTATAGCAGCAGGGGCTGTGGGTGTAACAATTGTATTGATGTCCTCATCAGCACACAAGTGATATTATTTGTCGTCGTTGTAAGGGAGGAGGTCATTATGCGAGAGAATGCAAATCTCCGCGTGTGATGATTGCTACCGCGGATGGTGGATATGAGTCCGCTAGTGACTATGATGAGGAGACTTTGGCTCTTATTACATGTGAAGAACATGGTGGAGATGATTCTGATCATGAGACGCAATACATGGCTCCTGAAGACGCTGACAGGTATGAATGTTTAGTTGCTCAACGTGTTTTGAGTGTGCAGGTCACACAAGCTGAGCAAAATCAGAGGCACAATTTGTTCCATACCAAGGGAGTTGTGAAGGAACGTTCTGTGCGCGTCATAATAGACGGAGGGAGCTGCAACAACTTGGCTAGCATGGAGATGGTGGAGAAGCTTTCTCTCACCACAAGACCACATCCACATCCTTACTACATCCAATGGTTCAACAACAGCGGCAAGGTTAAGGTAACACGTACTGTTCGTGTGCATTTTAGTATCTCTACATATGCTGATTATGTTGATTGTGATGTGGTACCTATGCAAGCATCTTCCTTATTACTTGGTAGACCATGGCAATTTGATAAAAACTCTGTACACGATGGTAGAAACAATCACTATACTCTTGTTCATAAGGATAAAAATATTACTTT
The DNA here is from genome assembly GCF_002162155.2 of Triticum dicoccoides. NCBI lineage: Eukaryota > Viridiplantae > Streptophyta > Magnoliopsida > Poales > Poaceae > Triticum > Triticum dicoccoides. The sequence goes on along the minus strand of NC_041380.1, from coordinate 226,277,218 downwards.
GCTTCCTATGACTCCTGATTCCATTTTGAAAGATGATATTAATAGAGCTAATAAAGCACAACAGGAGAAGAATAAGAGTGAAAATCAGATTGTGGCAAAAGAATTTGAGCAACAAATGAAGCCTAATAATAAACCATCTAGTGTTGCTTCTGAAATTAAATTGAAAAGTGCATGTTTATTTGCCACCAAATCTGATATTGATGAGCTAGATTTCAGCAAATCTGTTTGCTATGCTTTTGTGTGCAAAGAGGCATTATTTTCATTCGAGGACGTGCCTTCCTCTTTGCCTCCTGCTGTCACTAACATTTTACAGGAGTTCACTGACGTTTTTCCACAAGACGTGCCACCGGGATTACCGCCTATTCGAGGGATTGAGCATCAGATTGACTTAATTCCCGGTGCTTCACTGCCAAACCGTGCACCATACCGTACCAATCCAAAGGAGACGAAGGAGATTATGCGTCAAGTACAAGAACTTCTCGACAAAGGTTATATACGTGAATCCCTTAGTCCTTGTGCTGTTCCTATTATTCTAGTGCCGAAAAAGGATGGTACATCACGTATGTGTGTTGATTGTAGAGGCATTAATAATATTACTATTCGTTATCGTCATCCTATTCCTAGGCTAGATGATATGCTTGATGAATTGAGTGGCTCTACAATATTCTCCAAAGTTGATTTGCGTAGTGGCTACCATCAAATTCGTATGAAATTGGGAGATGAATGGAAAACAGCATTTAAAACTAAGTTTGGATTATATGAGTGGTGAGTCATGCCTTTTGGGTTAACTAATGCACCTTGTACTTTCATGAGATTAATGAACGAAGTTTTACGTGCTTTCATTGGACGATTTGTGGTAGTTTAGTTTGATGACATATTGATTTATAGCAGATCTTGGAAGAACATTTGGAACATTTACGTGCTGTTTTTATTGCTCTACGTGATGCACGTTTGTTTGGTAACCTTGGGAAGTGCACCTTTTGCACCGACCGAGTATCTTTTCTTGGCTATGTTGTTACTCCACAGGGAATTGAAGTTGATAAAGCCAAGATTTAAGCTATTGAGAGTTGGCCGCAGCCCAAAACGGTCACACAAGTGAGGAGTTTTCTTGGCCTCGCTGGATTCTATAGGCGTTTTGTGAGAGATTTTAGCACCATTGCTGCACCTCTCAATGAGCTTACAAAGAAAGATGTGCCTTTTCTTTGGGGTACTGCACAGGAAGAAGCCTTCACGGTATTGAAAGATAAGTTGACACATGCTCCTTTACTCCAACTTCCTGATTTTAATAAGACTTTTGAGCTTGAATGTGATGCTAGTGGAATTGGATTAGGAGGTGTGTTATTACAAGATGGCAAACCTGTTGCATACTTTTCTGAAAAATTGAGTGGGCCTAGTCTGAATTATTCTACTTATGATAAAGAATTATATGCTCTTGTTCGGACTTTAGAAACATGGCAACATTATTTATGGCCCAAAGAATTTGTTATACATTCTGATCATGAATCTTTGAAACATATTAAAAGTCAAGCTAAACTGAATCGTAGACATGCTAAATGGGTTGAATTCATTGAGACTTTCCCTTATGTCATTAAACACAAGAAGGGAAAAGAAAATGTTATTGCTGATGCATTGTCTCGTCGCTATACTATGCTTTCACAACTTGACTTCAAAATATTTGGTTTGGAGACTGATGAGGACATGTGATAGAGGCAAAGGTGTCCCGTCTTTCGATGAGATGGTGGATTTCGCTTTGGTGGAAGTCGACTTTGACGATCCGACTACGAACGTGCGAGGACGTCGCGCCTTAGCAATCGCTAAACCAACTCCGAGAGGTTATTGACCACGCCGGAGCACGATCAACCTGACCACGAGGGTCTGTTTCCTGCGAGCAAACGAAGAACAAGCAAGAAACTGAGATTGCAATCTGGATATTGCGAATATAAGATGAAAGCTTTATTGATCAAGGTGGGGTTCTGTGACGCCTTTGTCTGGTCATTGAACACAAACGAAGTACGCGAAGTTGCAGCTATGGCGAACTTTTAATCTAAACAAAACCCAAAGTCTAAACGATGCCCTAAGGGCTGTATATATGGAGGAAGAGGGGGGAATTTCGTGGCCCTTGGTGGAGGAGTCCGAAATCAACCCTATCTCTTGTTTCCCCACACATACGGACTCTAAAAATAGCCTATACTTATGTATTTCGAAATTACATGGGCCTGGCCCAATAATAAGGTGACGCAGCACCTAAAATAGCCTCGGGATGAAATTTATGAAGTGGCATCTTGTATATTTCGTCCAAGGCTTCATGCACCCATTATGGTGGCTTCAAAGTCCTGAAATCATCACTTGTAACTCCGTTCTTGTTTCCCTTGCGCATGCCATCATCTCCATGCTTGTTCTTGCTCCAATGTTCATCCTTCTCCAAGCTAGGCCCTTCATTTGTAAGCAAAACAAATGTATCCAATTTAGGCAGCATCATATTCTCATGAACATTAGAATCATTACCAAGAAACGAAAGTACCTGGTAATTTAGTTGGCGTGCACGAGCTCTAGTAATTGGTCCAGTATGTATAGCAGCAGGGGCTGTGGGTGTAACAATTGTATTGATGTCCTCATCAATTGTTGAGGAGAATGAAGCTATGCTTGCACGTTTTCTAGGTGGATTAAATAGAGAGATTCAGACCATTCTAGACTATAAGGAGTATACTAATATCACTCGTTTATTCCATCTTGCTTGTAAAGCTGAACGTGAAGTGCAGGATCGACAAGCATTGGCGCGAACTAACTTTTCTGCAGGCCGACCTTCATCATGGACACCACGTGCATCTTCTACTTCAACTGCACCAGCACCTCCATCCGGTGCCACCTCCAGCCGTGATACAAGAAAACAGGCACAACCACCATTATCTGCCAAGAGCGCACCTGCGGGGCCTGCACAGCGTTCTTCTTCTTCCATGGCATCAACAGGGCACACAAGTGATATTATTTGTCGTCGTTGTAAGGGAGGAGGTCATTATGCGAGAGAATGCAAATCTCCGCGTGTGATGATTGCTACCGCGGATGGTGGCTATGAGTCCGCTAGTGACTATGATGAGGAGACTTTGGCTCTTATTACACGTGAAGAACATGGTGGAGATGATTCTGATCATGAGACGCAATACATGGCTCCTGAAGACGCTGACAGGTATGAATGTTTAGTTGCTCAACGTGTTTTGAGTGTGCAGGTCACACAAGCTGAGCAAAATCAGAGGCACAATTTGTTCCATACCAAGAGAGTTGTGAAGGAACGTTCTGTGCGCGTCATAATAGACGGAGGGAGCTGCAACAACTTGGCTAGCATGGAGATGGTGGAGAAGCTTTCTCTCACCACAAGACCACATCCACATCCTTACTACATCCAATGGTTCAACAACAGCGGCAAGGTTAAGGTAACACGTACTGTTCGTGTGCATTTTAGTATCTCTACATATGCTGATTATGTTGATTGTGATGTGGTACCTATGCAAGCATGTTCCTTATTACTTGGTAGACCATGGCAATTTGATAAAAATTCTATACACCATGGTAGAAACAATCACTATACTCTTGTTCATAAGGATAAAAATATTACTTTGCTTCCTATGACTCCTGATTCCATTTTGAAAGATGATATTAATAGAGCTAATAAAGCAAAATAGGAGACGAATAAGAGTGAAAATCAGATTGTGGCAAAAGAATTTGAGCAACAAATGAAGCCTAATAATAAACCATCTAGTGTTGCTTCTGAAATTAAATTGAAAAGTGCATGTTTATTTGCCACCAAATCTGATATTGATGAGCTAGATTTCAGCAAATCTGTTTGCTATGCTTTTGTGTGCAAAGAGGCATTATTTTGATTCGAGGACGTGCCTTCCTCTTTGCCTCCTGCTGTCACTAACATTTTGCAGGAGTTCGCTGACGTCTTTCCACAAGACGTGCCACCGGTGATGAGGACATCAATACAATTGTTACACCCACAGCCCCTGCTGCTATACATACTGGACCAATTACTAGAGCTCGTGCACGCCAACTAAATTACCAGGTACTTTCGTTTCTTGGTAATGATTCTAATGTTCATGAGAATATGATGCTGCCTAAATTGGATACATTTGTTTTGCTTACAAATGAAGGGCCTAGCTTGGAGAAGGATGAACATTGGAGCAAGAATAAGCATGGAGATGATGGCATGCGCAAGGGGAACAAGAACGGAGTTACAAGTGATGATTTCAGGACTTTGAAGCCACCATAATGGGTGCATGAAGCCTTGGACGAAATATACAAGATGCCACTTCATAAATTTCGTCCCGAGGCTATTTTAGGTGCTGCGTCACCTTATTATTGGGCCAGGCCCATGTAATTTCGAAATACATAAGTATAGGCTATTTTTAGAGTCCGTATGTGTGGGGAAACAAGAGATAGGGTTGATTTCGGACCGCTCCACCAAGGGCCACGAAATTCCCCCCTCTTCCTCCATATATACAGCCCTTAGGGCATCGTTTAGACTTTGGGTTTTGTTTAGATTAAAAGTTCGCCATAGCTGCAACTTCGCGTACTTCGTTTGTGTTCAACGACCAGACAAAGGCGTCACAGAACCCCACCTTGAACAATAAAGCTTTCATCTTATATTCGCAATATCCAGATTGCAATCTCAGTTTCTTGCTTGTTCTTCGTTTGCTCGCAGGAAACAGACCCTCTGGTCAGGTTGATCGTGCTCCGGCGTGGTCAATAACCTCTCGGAGTTGGTTTAGCGATTGCTAAGGCGCGACGTCCTCGCACGTTCGTAGTCGGATCGTCAAAGTCGACTTCCACCAAAGCGAAATCCATCATCTCATCGAAAGACAGGACACCTCCGCCTCTATCATGTTCCTGTGAGATCCCATCTTGGGGCCTTTTTCGGCATCGTGCCGGAGGGGGATTCGATCACTGACGGCATCTGCATCAACTCTATTGCCCTTCCGATGAAGTGTGAGTAGTTTACCTCAGACCTATGGGTCCATGGCTAGTAGCTAGATGGCTTCTTCTCTCTCTTTGATCCTCAATACCATGTTCTCCTTGATGTTCATGGAGATCTATCGGATGTAATCTTCTTTTGTGGTGTGTTTGTCAAGATTCGATGAATTGTGAATTTATGATTAGCTTATCTATCAATATTATTTGAATCTTCTCTGAATTCTTATATGCATGATTTGATATCTTTGTATTTCTCTTCGAATTATCGGTTTGGTTTGGCCAACTAGATTGGTTTTTCTTGCAATGGGAGAGGTGCTTAGCTTTGGGTTCAATCTTGCGTGATTTCACCCAGTGACAAAGTAGGGGTAGCGAGACACGTATTGAATTGTTGTCATCCAGGATAAAAATATGGGGTTTACATCATATTGCATGAGTTTATTCCTCTACATCATGTCATCTTACTTAAGGCGTTACTCCGTTCTTTATGAACTTAATACTCTAGATACATACTGGATATCGGTCGATTTGTGGAGTAATAGTAGTAGATGCAGGTAGGAGTCGGTCTACTTGACACGGATGTGATGCCTATATTACATAATCATTGCCTTAGATATCGTCATAACTTTGCGCTTTTCTATCAATTTCTCGACAGTAATGTGTTCACCCACCGTATTATTTCCCTTCAAGAGAGAAGCCTCTAGTGAAGCCTATGGCCCTTGGGTCTATTTTCCATCATATTAGTTTCTGATCTACTATTTTGCAATCTTTTACTTTCAGATCTATAAATCAAAAACCCAAAAATATTTTATATTTTGTTTAGTTTTATTTATATATCTCTATCAGATCTCACCTTTGCAAGTGACCGTGAAGGGATTGACAACCCCCTTCTCGTGTTGGGTGCAAGTGTTTGATTGTTTCTGCAGGTATTGGTGATTTGCGCGTTCTTCTCCTACTGGATTGATACCTTGGTTCTTAACTGAGGGGAATACTTATCTCTACTTTGTTGCATCACCCTTTCCTCTTCAAGGGAAAAACCAATGCAAGCTCAAGAAGTAGCATGATGTAGCACCTATAATAGCCGCTGGACAAAATTTATGAAGTGGCATCTTGTATATTTCATCCAAGGCTTCATGCAGTCATTATGGTGGATTCAAAGTCCTGAAATCATCACTTGTAACTCCATTCTTTTTCCTCTTGCGCATGCCATCATCTCCATGCTTGATCTTGCTCCAATGGTCATCCTTCTTGTCCAAGCTAGGCCCTTCATTTGTAAGCAAGACAAAAGTATCCAATTTAGGAAGCATCATATTCTCATGAACATTAGATTCATTACCAAGAAACAAAAGTACCTGGTAATTTAATTGGCATGCGCGAGCTGATGCGGAGCATCCTACGGACATCACCATGTCAAGAGCCCGTTTGGCAAGTGACACATGCAACATCTACTTCACATACATAAAGGTGTATCATCTCCTTTTCACGTGCTCACTTGACCCCTTCGAGGATGGTATACTACTTGACACTTCCCCCGTGTCCATGCATGGGTATTGTCAGAGCTTCACGGATGTTGAGGAGGCGTGCAAGCGCCAAGGAACAACTACACCATCCGCGAGGGAAGCCTGGAAGCGACGACGGAAGAAGACGGAGCTGCTGAAGCTACAACGGCCGGACATCTGGGCCAAACGCCGACATCCGGCGCCTGTGCAGCCACCAAGAAGTTGCACCAACAGACGACCGAGACATAAGCGGCTGAACATCCGGCACATGTGCCCGGAAATCTGGTGCCTCGCCAACACTCGGACATCTGGCCTTCCCCCAAAAATCCGGCATCGACCACAGAACGCACCCAAAGTTTGGCCACCATCGGGCCGGACATCCAGCCAGTGCCCCGGACATCCGGCGTCCCATGAAGCCCCGGACATCCGGCGCCTGCCTGCACGCAGAGTCGAGCGAGAGGCCCATGTATCCCCTCCTCACTTACCCCTTTGTGTAGTAGCCTATATATACTCCTTACCATTCCTCTAGTTAGGGTGAGCAAATAGGATAGCACATTTGTATGTGAGCTTTGCTCCTACCTTCTCCTCTTGAGAGAGAGAGAGAGACTACTCCATTGGAGGCCAAGACCTCCATCTAGGAGAAGATCTCGAGGGATATCAAGAACCCCATTGGGGAAGGATCTATCTAGATCATCAAGGCCCCATCTCCTTTGCATTTGGGATAAACTCTACCATATATCTTTCTCTTTGTTGTTCATGTACCCTTATGGATCTTGTGTGTTTGATTGTCTAGAGGATGTGTGATTGGACTTGTTCTTGAGTGTTCCTATCGTGTTTTCCCTCGTCTTTCCCCTCATGTTCTTCGTGTTCTTCGCGTGATCCCCTCCATTTCATGAAAGATCGGCCCCTAGGGTTCCACCCTACATCATCTTGGTATCATGAGCCACGTTGATTACGAATTTGGAGTCCCTACCACCACTTTCTAGCCTTGTTTTGCTTGATTTAGTCCTAGACTCGAAAATCCCCACCAAAAATAGCCCCCAAATTATGTTGTCATTTGTTGGTTTGATGATGTTTTGTTGATTTTCATCCGTGGATTCGTTGTGTCTTGAGTAGATCTATCTTTCCCCCAAGTTTCCCCACTTTCCATCCACGAAATCTCTCGAATTTTACCCCTGGAATCATCAATTTCGGCCCCAAAATTGAGTTCATCCTTGGATTTGGAGCCCGGACATCTGCCCCCCCCGGACATCCGGCCCATAGCCCGGACATCCGGCTCCTAGAGCGCAAATTCGCGCGTTGTTTTGGACATCAGGTCCTGAATTTCCAGCCCCGACCCGGGATGTCTGGCCCCTGGGAATTCAGCCTCCCGTGTTTCACCATTTTGACCATAACTAATTCATCCAGAGTATGATTTTGACATTATTTAGCTCGTTTTGAAGCTATTGACATCCCCCATCCCACAAAAAAACTACCATCATTTGACTCCATCAAAATTTTGGAACTTTGGCATCTTTGCCTAGGCCTTTCGTCATTTCATCCGCATTAGCACCACCGAGTTCCGCAACCTAACCCATTTTGTCACCCATTGCATTTGTGGTCGTTTGAGTTGTGATTCGAGTCTCCTAAGGTGTTTCGGCTACTTAAGGATGGTTTCTTCTTCATCAACCACCACCATAACTTCCGCATAGGCCTGCCCACCATACACTTCTGCCACCCCAACTTAACCCAATTTTGTTTGTATTGTGGTTTGTGTCTCCTAAGGTGTTTAGGCTACTTAAGGACAGTCGCTTCAACTCCAACACCGTGTATAGCTCATCATACCCTTCCGCCACCATAACCCATTTTGACCGGGTTTCCACCAATACTTCTGCAACCACCACCGCTTTTTCGCTACCACCATTTGAGATTTGCCTTTGGAGATTTTGAGTTTATGGTTTTTCCATTTCCTAGGGTGTTTCGGCTAACTAGGAACTATTCGACATCGACAACACCACTGCTCAACTTCGACAAGCATTCAACATCGATGACCTTCACCATTTTGACACCCTAACCGTAAGCAAGACGGTAACCTCTATATCATCTTGGTATTGTGGTATCCCAATAATGATGATCATCACACTTTTATTTACTTACAACTCAAGAATTACAACTCGATACTAGAACAAAATATGACCATATATGAATGCCTCATGCATATGGGAACAATATGACAATGATGGTATGTGTCATAATAAACCGAATGGTGGAAGTTGCATGGCAATATATCTCAGAATGGCTATGGAAATGCCATAATAGGTAGGTAGGGTGGCTGTTTTGAGGAAGGTATATGGTGGGTTTAATGCACTGACGAAAGTTGCACGGTACTAGAGAGGCTAGCAATGGTGGAAGGGTGAGGGTGTGTATAATCCATGGACTCAACATTAGTCATAAAGAACTCACATACTTATTGCAAAAATCTATTAGTTATCGAAACAAAGTACTACACACATGCTCCTAGGGGGATAGATTGGTAGGACAAGACCATTGCTCATCCCCGACCGCCACTCATAAGGACGACAATCAAAGAACAAATCATGCTCCGACTTCATCACATAACAGTTCCATACGTGCATGCTATGGGAATCACAAACTTTTAACACAAGTATTTCTACCAATCCACAATTACTTACTAGCATGACTCTAGTATCACCATCTTTCTATTTCAAAACAATATCAAAGGAATCAAACTTCTCATATTATTCAATGCTCTTATATGAAAGGTTTTACTATATCCCTCTTGGATGCCCATCATAATAGGACTAAATTCATAACTTAAGCAAATTACCATGTTGTTTAAAGAATCTCAAAATAATACAAGTGAAGCATGAGAGTTTAACAATTTCTACAAAATAAAGCCACCGCCGTGCTCTAAAAAGATAGAAGTGGAGCACTAGAGCAAATTGGGTAGCTCAAAACATATAAGTGAAGCACGCAGAGTATTCTAATAAATTCACGGTTAAAGCGTGTCCCTCTCAAAAGGTGTGTACGGCAAGGATGATTGTGGAAATCTAAAAATCAAAGACTCATATCATACAAGACACTTCAAGCAAAACACATATCATGTGGTAAATAAAAATATAGCCTCAAGTAAATTTAACCATGGATTGAGGACAAAAGAGGGGATGCCATCCGGGGCATCCCTAAGCTTGGATGCTTCGTTTCCCTTGAATATTACCTTGGGGTACCTTGGTCATCTCCAAGCTTAGGCTCTTGGCACTCCTTATTCCATCGTCCATCAAATCTTTACCCAAAACTTGAAAATTTCACAACACAAAACTCTACAGAAAACTCGTGAGATCCGTTAGTATAATAAATTGAATCACCACTTTATGTACTATTGTGAACTTAGCCTAAATTTATATTGGTTTTATATCTACTGTATTCCAACTTCTCCATGGTTCATACCCCCCGATACTACCCATAGATTCATCAAAATAAGCAAACAACACATAGAATACAGAATCTGTCAAAACAGAACCGTCTGTAGTAATCTGGAAACTTCATATACTTTTGTAACTCCAAAAACTCATAAAAATTAGGACAACAGAGGAAATTCTTATTTCAATATTGTGTAAAATATTCAGAAATTTTCCCCTCTCCAGTGAATTTAAACAATTCTGTTACTGGACGCAAAAGTTTCTATTTTTCAGCAAAACCAAATCAACGATATACCAAAGTATCCCAAAGGTCTTGCTTGGCTCAAACACTAATTAAAGCACCAAAACACAACTACCACAGAGGTAACAATGTGTATTTATTTAAGAACAGAACCAAAAATAAAAAACATTAAAATAAAATTGGGTTGCCTCCCAACAAGCGCTATTGTTTAACGCCCCTAGCTAGGTATAAAACATAGATCAAGGTATTGTAATAGAAGTGAGGGAGATCATCCATGCTCATCTCATACACCCTCCTCTCAGAAAAAAGCTTTCTCTGTGGTAAGCAAAAATAATCAAAGGGTCTAAATTTAATAGGGTAAGGATCTATAAGATCAAGTTTGGGAGGAATAGGATCCTCCTTCGGCCCTTTGTACTTGATAGTTACTTCTTCATTATAAACATTACTTTGAGTGAATTCTCTAGGTTTATCTCTAAGCACAAACCCAAATCTATTGTTTGGTATAGCAAACCTATCATTGTGTTCAGAAATCTTGTCAACTAAAACATCGGGAGGGACTTTCTTTCTTATGTTTTCATTATAAGTAGCATAATCCGGGAATTGCAATCTCATTATTTCTTCTTGATTAAAAAGGATCTCCTCTATGGGAGGACAACCACCATTGATATTATAATGACCAAATATTTCACCCGCTTCTTTAAAAATAAACCTAAACTCATGATGATGAGGACATCAACACAATTGTTACACCCACAGCCCCTGCTGCTATACATACTGGACCAATTACTAGAGCTCGTGCACGCCAACTAAATTACCAGGTACTTTCATTTCTTGGTAATGATTCTAATGTTCATGAGAATATGATGCTGCCTAAATTGGATACGTTTGTTTTGCTTACAAATGAAGGGCCCAGCTTGGAGAAGGATGAACATTGGAGCAAGAACAAGCATGGAGATGATGGCATGCGCAAGGGGAACAAGAACGGAGTTACAAGTGATGATTTCAGGACTTTGAAGCCACCATAATGGGTGCATGAAGCCTTGGACGAAATATACAAGATGCCACTTCATAAATTTTGTCCCGAGGCTATTTTAGGTGCTGCGTCACCTTATTATTGGGCCAGGCCCATGTAATTTCGAAATACATAAGTATAGGCTATTTTTAGAGTCCGTATGTGTGGGGAAACAAGAGATAGGGTTGATTTCTGACCCCTCCACCAAGGGCCACGAAATTCCCCCCCCTCTTCCTCCATATATACAGCCCTTAGGGCATCATTTAGACTTTGGGTTTTGTTTAGATTAAAAGTTCGCCATAGCTGCAACTTCGCGTACTTCATTTGTGTTCAACGACCAGACAAAGGCGTCACAGAACCCCACCTTGATCAATAAAGCTTTCATCTTATATTCGCAATATCCAGATTGCAATCTCAGTTTCTTGCTTGTTCTTCGTTTGCTTGCAGGAAACAGACCCTCGTGGTCAGGTTGATCGTGCTCCGGCGTGGTCAATAACCTCTCGAAGTTGGTTTAGCAATTGCTAAGGCGCGACGTCCTCGCACGTTCGTAGTCGGATCGTCAAAGTCGACTGCCACCAAAGCGATATCCATCATCTCATCGAAAGACGGGACACCTTTGCCTTTATCAAGTGGTATCAGATTTCCAGGTTGCTCGGTGAGATTTTTACAGTTTTTCGTAGTTTAGATCGAGTCTGTTCTTCATACCTATAGTCCATGAAAAAGCCACAAAAAAAATTAGGGTTAGTTCATCATATCCGAACCAATCTGAGCCTTTGCATAATCTTTTTAGGGTTTTGCTTTGTTGAATTTGCGGTTGCATCGTTGTGTCTAGTTGCTGGTCTTAGAGTCTAGTCTTTTAGAGTTTCGAGTTCTGGTCATAAGTTGTCACGCCGCCGCCGCACCATCATCATCACCCCTGCCATCTACCACCACCGCTTATCCGCCACCGCTTCGAATCCGTATCCATATACCACCACAGCTGTCATATACCACCATCGTTGCCATCTACCACCATATATCCACCACCAATCCGAGTTCTTGTCATATTAGGTTTGTTTTCGAGATCCATCTAGATTCCGATTCGTGTTTCCTTGCCGGAGTAGGTTTCGGAAAAAAAAAGAGTCCGGAAACCACGCTCCGTTTAGGCCCAAATTTTTTCGAAAACGCATTTTTCGAAAAATTTACTGGCTATCCTATTTTTAGGTGTTTCTGAGTGTTTTGAGACAGGTGCCATTATAGGAAGTTTTTTGACCCGTTTCCAGTTTTTGGGTCCGGGCAGTCGAAAAAAAAAATTGGTCGAAAAAAATTTCATGCCCATCCTGTCAGTTTGAGCTAGGAAGAGTTTTGAGACACTCGCCATTATATTGATTTTTCGCAAAAAAAAAGCAGCGCAAAAAAAAGAGCGCAAAGAAAAAGAGCAAAAAAAAATTTCCAGAGTGTGCTTTTCCCTTGTTTACGTGCCGCGCCGTGATTTTGTTCGTGTTCTAGGCTCGCGTCTCTAGCACAGTCTAGCCTAGGACCAGCACAGTACCGTCGTTGAGCGTTTATTCAACTTTGCATCTCTGAATTGATTATTGCTGACCCTTTTTGCTACCATATTATAAGCCTTCCCAGCTCCACGTACATCTACGTCGTGCGTTTGACTCTCCCTGGTAATCGCTCTATCCAAGCTTTGAGAGTTTTTGACTACAATGGTTGCCGATCACCGCCTGCTGCTGGGTAAGAACTGGTAAGAATTTGAGATTTGGTTGACGGATTTGTGACACCCACCACCACCTCTTGTTAGTAGTCTGTAGGATCATATTCTTGTGTGTTTCTATTGCTGCTAACCATGCCAGGATCACAAGCTGACGAGACTGACTGGGAGAACATGACGAATAAGGATTTGCATGATAAATTTCAGCAAATGATGAGTGGACAGGTGCAAGACGTGCTAAACAGATTTGAAGAGGCCATGGAGAAGATAGATGGCATGGAGAAGACGTTCGAAACAAAGCTCGATAACAAGTTTAATGAATTGCTCGCGCGTCTTCCACCACCACCACCCGCTGCACCTAACACACCTCTCCAACAACAACAACAACGACTACCTCCACGTCGCGAAATAGACCACCGCTGAGCGAGCCATGTTCCTCTTGCGTTTGGCCAAACTGTTGGTGCTGCTGTTGATACTTCTGTGGCTCCTGCTGCTGATGCGGAGGAGGTTGATTATGTGGGAGATTACGAGGATGAGGTTGCTCAAAATCAGAACTACGTGCAACCACCAGCACCACCACCAGCAGGTCGACCTCAGGTATATATTCGTAATGGTAGGCCTGCACCACCACCTCAGGTACGAGATGATGTCCATATTCCTAAACTGAAATTGAATATTCCACCATTTGAGGGTAGATATGTTCCTGATATATATCTTACTTGGGAGTTAGAAACTGAACAACGTTTTACATGTTTACAATATCCCGAGGAGAGACGGGTTGCTGCTGCTGTTTGTGCTTTCACTAGTTTTGCATGTGTCTGGTGGTCTGAACATTGTAGATTATATCCTATTCCAACTACTTGGGCTGCTTTGAAAACTGCTATGCGTACGCGTTGGGTTCCACCATATTATCAACGTGAATTGCTTCAAAAATTGCAGCGCTTAAGACAAGGAAAAAATTCTGTAGAAGAATATTATCAGGAATTACAAACTGGCATGATTCGATGTGGTATTGTTGAGGAGAATGAAGCTATGCTTGCACGTTTTCTGGGTGGATTAAATAGAGAGATTCAGACCATTCTAGACTATAAGGAGTATACTAATATCACTCGTTTATTCCATCTTGCTTGTAAAGCTGAACGTGAAGTGCAGGATCGACAAGCATTGGCGCGAACTAACTTTTCTGCAGGCCGACCTTCATCATGGACACCGCGTGCATCTTCTACTTCAACTGCACCAGCACCTCAATCAGGTGCCTCCTACAGCCGTGATACAAGAAAACAGGAACAACCACCATTATCTGCCAAGAGCGCACCTGCCGGGCCTGCATAGAGTTCTTCTTCTTCCAGGGCATCAACAGGGCACACAAGTGATATTATTTGTCGTCGTTGTAAGGGAGGAGGTCATTATGCGAGAGAATGCAAATCTCCGCGTGTGATGATTGCTACCGAGGGTGGTGGATATGAGTCCGCTAGTGACTATGATGAGGAGACTTTGGCTCTTATTACACGTGAAGAACATGGTGGAGATGATTCTGATCATGAGACGCAATACATGGCTCCTGAAGACACTGACAGGTATGAATGTTTAGTTGCTCAACCTGTTTTGAGTGTGCAGATCACACAAGCTGAGCAAAATCAGAGGCACAATTTGTTCCATACCAAGGGAGTTGTGAAGGAAAGTTCTGTGCGCGTCATCATAGACGGAGGGAGCTGCAACAACTTGGCTAGCATGGAGATGGTGGAGAAGCTTTCTCTCACCACAAGACCACATCCACATCCTTACTACATCCAATGGTTCAACAACAGCGGCAAGGTTAAGGTAACACGTACTGTTCGTGTGCATTTTAGTATCTTTACATATGCTGATTATGTTGATTGTGATGTGGTACCTATGCAAGCATGTTCCTTATTACTTGGTAGACCATGGCAATTTGATAAAAATTCTGTACACCATGGTAGAAACAATCACTATACTCTTGTTCATAAGGATAAAAATATTACTTTGCTTCCTATGACTCCTGATTCCATTTTGAAAGATGATATTAATAGAGCTAATAAAGCAAAACAGGAGAAGAATAAGAGTGAAAATCAGATTGTGGCAAAAGAATTTGAGCAACAAATGAAGCCTAATAATAAACCATCTAGTGTTGCTTCTGAAATTAAATTGAAAAGTGCATGTTTATTTGCCACCAAATCCGATATTGATGAGCTAGATTTCAGCAAATCTGTTTGCTATGCTTTTGTGTGCAAAGAGGCATTATTTTCATTCGAGGACGTGCCTTCCTCTTTGCCTCCTGCTGTCACTAACATTTTGCAGGAGTTCGCTGACGTTTTTCCACAAGACGTGCCACCGGGATTACCGCCTATTCGAGGGATTGAGCATCAGATTGACTTAATTCCCGGTGCTTCACTGCCAAACCGTGCACCATACCGTACCAATCCAGAGGAGACGAAGGAGATTATGCGTCAAGTACAAGAGCTTCTCGACAAAGGTTATATACGCGAATCCCTTAGTCCTTGTGCTGTTCCTATTATTCTAGTGCCGAAAAAGGATGGTACATCACATATGTGTGTTGATTGTAGAGGCATTAATAATATTACTATTCGTTATCGTCATCCTATTCCTAGGCTAGATGATATGCTTAATGAATTGAGTGGCTCTACAATATTCTCCAAAGTTGATTTGCGTAGTGGCTACCATCAAATTCGTATGAAATTGGGAGATGAATGGAAAACATCATTTAAAACTAAGTTTGGATTATATGAGTGGTTAGTCATACCTTTTGGGTTAACTAATGCACCTAGTACTTTCATGAGATTAATGAACGAAGTTTTACGTGCTTTCATTGGACGATTTGTGGTAGTTTACTTTGATGACATATTGATTTATAGCAGATCTTTGGAAGAACATTTGGAACATTTACGTGCTGTTTTTATTGCTCTACGTGATGCACGTTTGTTTGGTAACCTTGGGAAGTGCACCTTTTGCACCGACCGAGTGTCTTTTCTTGGCTATGTTGTTACTCCACAGGGAATTGAAGTTGATAAAGCCAAGATTGAAGCTATTGAGAGTTGGCCACAGCCCAAAACGGTCACACAAGTGAGGAGTTTTCTTGGCCTCGCTGGATTCTATAGGCATTTTGTGAGAGATTTCAGCACCATTGCTGCACCTCTCAATGAGCTTACAAAGAAAGATGTGCCTTTTCTTTGGGGTACCGCACAGGAAGAAGCCTTCACGGTATTGAAAGATAAGTTGACACATGCTCCTTTACTCCAACTTCCTGATTTTAATAAGACTTTTGAGCTTGAATGTGATGCTAGTGGAATTGGATTAGGAGGTGTGTTATTACAAGATGGCAAACCTGTTGCATACTTTTCTGAAAAATTGAGTGGGCCTAGTCTAAATTATTCTACTTATGATAAAGAATTATATGCTCTTGTTCGGACTTTAGAAACATGGCAACATTATTTATGGCCCAAAGAATTTGTTATACATTCTGATCATGAATCTTTGAAACATATTAAAAGTCAAGCTAAACTGAATCATAGACATGCTAAATGGGTTGAATTCATTGAGACTTTCCCTTATGTCATTAAACACAAGAAGGGAAAAGAAAATGTTATTGTTAATGCATTGTCTCGTCGCTATACTATGCTTTCACAACTTGACTTCAAAATATTTGGTTTGGAGACCATCAAAGATCAATATGTGCATGATGCTGATTTTAAAAATGTAATGCAGAATTGTAAAGAAGGAAGAATGTGGAACAAGTTTGTTGTTAACGATGGATTTGTGTTTCATGCTAACAAGCTATGCATTCCAGCTAGCTCCGTTCGTCTTTTGTTGTTGCAACAGGCGCATGGAGGAGGATTAATGGGACACTTTGGCGTGAAGAAGACGGAAGACGTACTTGCTACACATTTCTTTTGGCCAAAGATGAGACGGGATGTTGAGCGTTTTATTGCTCGTTGCACTACATGTCAAAAAGCTAAGTCACGACTCAATCCTCATGGTTTATATATGCCTTTGCCTGTACCTACTGTTCCTTGGGAGGATATATCTATGGACTTTGTTTTAGGTTTACCTCGAACAAAGAAGGGGAGGTATAGCATATTTGTTGTCGTGGATAGATTCTCGAAAATGGCACACTTTATACCATGTCATAAAAGCGATGATGCTGTTAATGTTGCTGATTTGTTCTTTCGTGAAATTATTCGCTTGCATGGTGTGCCAAATACTATTGTTTCAGATCGTGATACTAAATTTCTTAGCCACTTTTGGAGATGTTTATGGGCTAAGTTGGGGACTAAACTGCTTTTTAGTACTACTTGTCACCCCCAAACTGATGGACAAACTAAAGTAGTCAATAGAACGTTGTCTACTATGCTTAGGGCTGTTTTGAAGAATAATAAGAAAATGTGGGAGGAATGCTTGCCTCATATTGAATTTGCTTATAATCGTTCATTGCATTCTACTACTAAGATGTGCCCTTTTGAAGTTGTGTATGGTTTCCTACCTCGTGCACCTATTGATTTGTTGCCTCTTCCATCTTCGGAGAAGGTTAATTTTGATGCTAAATAACGTGCTGAATTGATTTTAAAAATGCATGAGTTAACTAAGGAAAACATTGAGCGTATGAATGCTAAATATAAACTTGCAGGAGATAAGGGTAGAAAACATGTTGTGTTTGCACCTGGAGATCTTGTTTGGTTACATTTGCGTAAGGATAGATTTCCTGATTTGCGCAAATCAAAGTTAATGCCACGTGCTGATGGTCCCTTTAAGGTGATATAGGCAAAGGTGTCCCGTCTTTCGATGTGATGATGGATATCGCTTTGGTGGAAGTCGACTTTGACGATCCGACTACGAACGTGCGAGGACGTCGCGCCTTAGCAATTGCTAAACCAACTCCGAGAGGTTATTGACCACGCCGGAGCACGATCAACCTGACCACGAGGGTCTGTTTCCTGCGAGCAAACGAAGAACAAGCAAGAAACTAAGATTGCAATCTGGATATTGCGAATATAAGATGAAAGCTTTATTGATCAGGGTGGGGTTCTGTGACGCCTTTGTCTGGTCGTTGAACACAAACGAAGTACACGAAGTTGCAGCTATGGCGAACTTTTAATCTAAACAAAACCCAAAGTCTAAACGGTGCCCCAAGGGCAGTATATATGGAGGAAGAGAGGGGGAATTTCGTGGCCCTTGGTGGAGGGGTCCGAAATCAACCCTATCTCTTGTTTCCCCACACATACGGACTCTAAAAATAGCCTATACTTATGTATTTCAAAATTACATGGGCCTAGCCCAATAAAAAGGTGACGCAGCACCTATAATAGCCTCGGGACGAAATTTATGAAGTGGCATCTTGTATATTTCGTCCAAGGCTTCATGCACCCATTATGGTGGCTTCAAAGTCGTGAAATCATCACTTGTAACTCCGTTCTTGTTCCCCTTGCGCACGCCATCATCTCCATGCTTGTTCTTGCTCCAATGTTCATCCTTCTCCAAGCTAGGCCCTTCATTTGTAAGCAAAACAAATGTATCCAATTTAGGCAGCATCATATTCTCATGAACATTATAATCATTACCAAGAAACGAAAGTACCTGGTAACTTAGTTGGCGTGCACGAGCTCTGGTAATTGGTCCAGTATGTATAGCAGCAGGGGCTGTGGGTGTAACAATTGTATTGATGTCCTCATCATCCTCCCCTTCTTGAAATGAAGTCGTCCTCGACGGAAACTCATCTTCCTCACCCAAATAAGGCTTCAAATCTACAATGTTAAAAGTGGGACTAACCCCAAAATCTGCAGGCAGCTCAAGTTTATATGCATTATCATTTATTTTCTCTAACACCTTAAAGGGACCATCAACACGTGGCATTAACTTTGATTTGCACAAATCAGGAAATCTATCCTTACGCAAATGTAACCAAACAAGATCTCCAGGTGCAAACACAACATGTTTTCTACCCTTATCTCCAGCAAGTTTATATTTAGCATTCATACGCTCAATGTTTTCCTTAGTTAACTCATGCATTTTTAAAATCAATTCAGCACGTTGTTTAGCATCAAAATTAACCTTCTCCGAAGATGGAAGAGGCAACAAATCAATAGGTGCACGAGGTAGGAAACCATACACAACTTCAAAAGGGCACATCTTAGTAGTAGAATGCAATGAACGATTATAAGAAAATTCAATATGAGGCAAGCATTCCTCCCACATTTTCTTATTATTCTTCAAAACAGCCCTAAGCATAGTAGACAACGTTCTATTGACTATTTCAGTTTGTCCATCAGTTTGGGGGTGACAAGTAGTACTAAAAAGCAGTTTAGTCCCCAACTTAGCCCATAAACATCTCCAAAAGTGGCTAAGAAATTTAGTATCACGATCTGAAACAATAGTATTTGGCACACCATGCAAGCGAATAATTTCACGAAAGAACAAATCAGCAACATTAACAGCATCATCGCTTTTATGACATGGTATAAAGTGTGCCATTTTCGAGAATCTATCCACGACAACAAATATGCTATCCCTCCCCTTCTTTGTTCGAGGTAAACCTAAAACAAAGTCCATAGATATATCCTCCGAAGGAACACTAGGTACAGGCAAAGGCATATATAAACCATGAGGATTGAGTCGTGACTTAGCTTTTTGACATGTAGTGCATCGAGCAATAAAACGCTCAACATCCCGTCTCATCTTTGGCCAAAAGAAATGTGTAGCAAGTACATCCTCCGTCTTCTTCACCTTTGGCCAAAAGAAATTTGGTAACCTTGGGAAGTGCACCTTTTGCACCGACCGAGTATCTTTTCTTGGCTATGTTGTTACTCCACAGGGAATTGAAGTTGATAAAGCCAAGATTGAAGCTATTGAGAGTTGGCCGCAGCCCAAAACGGTCACACAAGTGAGGAGTTTTCTTGGCCTCGCTGGATTCTATAGGCGTTTTGTGAGAGATTTCAGCACCATTGCTGCACCTCTCAACGAGCTTACAAAGAAGGATGTGCCTTTTGTTTGGGGTACCGCACAGGAAGAAGCCTTCACGGTATTGAAAGATAAGTTGACACATGCTCCTTTACTCCAACTTCCTGATTTTAATAAGACTTTTGAGCTTGAATGTGATGCTAGTGGAATTGGATTAGGAGGTGTGTTATTACAAGATGGCAAACCTGTTGCATACTTTTCTGAAAAATTGAGTGGGCCTAGTCTGAATTATTCTACTTATGATAAAGAATTATATGCTCTTGTTCGGACTTTAGAAACATGGCAACATTATTTATGGCCCAAAGAGTTTGTTATACATTCTGACCATGAATCTTTGAAACATATTAAAAGTCAAGCTAAACTGAATCGTAGACATGCTAAATGGGTTGAATTCATTGAGACTTTCCCTTATGTCATTAAACACAAGGAGGGAAAAGAAAATGTTATTGCTGATGCATTGTCTCGTCGCTATACTATGCTTTCACAACTTGACTTCAAAATATTTGGTTTGGAGACCATCAAAGATCAATATGTGCATGATGCTGATTTTAAAGATGTAATGCAGAATTGTAAAGAAGGAAGAATGTGGAACAAGTTTTTCGTTAACGATGGATTTGTGTTTCGTGCTAACAAGCTATGCATTCCAGCTAGCTCCGTTCGTCTTTTGTTGTTGCAGGAGGCGCATGGAGGAGGATTAATGGGACACTTTGGCGTGAAGAAGACGGAGGACGTACTTGCTACACATTTCTTTTGGCCAAAGATGAGACGGGATGTTGAGCGTTTTATTGCTCGCTGCACTACATGTCAAAAAGCTAAATCACGACTCAATCCTCATGGTTTATATATGCCTTTGCCTGTACCTAGTGTTCCTTGGGAGGATATATCTATGGACTTTGTTTTAGGTTTACCTCGAACAAAGAAGGGGAGGGATAGCATATTTGTTGTCGTGGATAGATTCTCGAAAATGGCACACTTTATACCATGTCATAAAAGCGATGATGCTGTTAATGTTGCTGATTTGTTCTTTCGTGAAATTATCCGCTTGCATGGTGTGCCAAATACTATTGTTTCAGATCGTGATACTAAATTTCTTAGCCACTTTTGGAGATGTTTATGGGCTAAGTTGGGGACTAAACTGCTTTTTAGTACTACTTGTCACCCCCAAACTGATGGACAAACTGAAGTAGTCAATAGAACGTTGTCTACTATGCTTAGGGCTGTTCTGAAGAATAATAAGAAAATGTGGGAGGAATGCTTGCCTCATATTGAATTTGCTTATAATCGTTCATTGCATTCTACTACTAAGATGTGCCCTTTTGAAGTTGTGTATGGTTTCCTACCTCGTGCACCTATTGATTTGTTGCCTCTTCCATCTTCGGAGAAGGTTAATTTTGATGCTAAACAACGTGCTGAATTGATTTTAAAAATGCATGAGTTAACTAAGGAAAACATTGAGCGCATGAATGCTAAATATAAACTTGCTGGAGATAAGGGTAGAAAACATGTTGTGTTTGCACCTGGAGATCTTGTTTGGTTACATTTGCGTAAGGATAGATTTCCTGATTTGCGCAAATCAAAGTTAATGCCACGTGCTGATGGTCCCTTTAAGGTGTTAGAGAAAATAAATGATAATGCATTTAAACTTGAGCTGCCTGCAGATTTTGGGGTTAGTCCCACTTTTAACATTGCAGATTTGAAGCCTTATTTGGGTGAGGAAGATGAACTTCCGTCGAGGACGACTTTATTTCAAGAAGGGGAGGATGATGAGGACATCAATACAATTGTTACACCCACAGCCCCTGCTGCTATACATACTGGACCAATTACTAGAGCTCGTGCACGCCAACTAAATTACCAGGTACTTTCGTTTCTTGGTAATGATTCTAATGTTCATGAGAATATGATGCTGCCTAAATTGGATACATTTGTTTTGCTTACAAATGAAGGGCCTAGCTTGGAGAAGGATGAACATTGGAACAAGAACGGAGTTACAAGTGATGATTTCAGGACTTTGAAGCCACCATAATGGGTGCATGAAGCCTTGGACGAAATATACAAGATGCCAGGCCCATGTAATTTCGAAATACATAAGTATAGGCTATTTTTAGAGTCCGTATGTGTGGGGAAACAAGAGATAGGGTTGATTTCGGACCCCTCCAGCAAGGGCCACGAAATTCCCCCCTCTTCCTCCATATATACAGCCCTTAGGGCATCGTTTAGACTTTGGGTTTTGTTTAGATTAAAAGTTCGCCATAGCTGCAACTTCGCGTACTTCGTTTGTGTTCAACGACCAGACAAAGGCGTCACAGAACCCCACCTTGATCAATAAAGCTTTCATCTTATATTCGCAATATCCAGATTGCAATCTTAGTTTCTTGCTTGTTCTTCGTTTGCTCGCAGGAAACAGACCCTCGTGGTCAGGTTGATCGTGCTCCGGCGTGGTCAATAACCTCTCGGAGTTGGTTTAGCGATTGCTAAGGCGCGACGTCCTCGCACGTTCGTAGTCGGATCGTCAAAGTCGACTTCCACCAAAGCGAAATCCACCATCTCATCGAAAGACGGGACACCTTTGCCTCTATCAAATATTTTGAAGTCAAGTTGTGAAAGCATAGTATAGCGACGAGACAATGCATCAGCAATAACATTTTCTTTTCCCTTCTTGTGTTTAATGACATAAGGGAAAGTCTCAATGAATTCAACCCATTTAGCATGTCTACGATTCAGTTTAGCTTGACTTTTAATATGTTTCAAAGATTCATGATCAGAATGTATAACAAATTCTTTGGGCCATAAATAATGTTGCCATGTTTCTAAAGTCCGAACAAGAGCATATAATTCTTTATCATAAGTAGAATAATTCAGACTAGGCCCACTCAATTTTTCAGAAAAGTATGCAACAGGTTTGCCATCTTGTAATAACACACCTCCTAATCCAATTCCACTAGCATCACATTCAAGCTCAAAAGTCTTATTAAAATCAGGAAGTTGGAGTAAAGGACCATGTGTCAACTTATCTTTCAATACCGTGAAGGCTTCTTCCTGTGCGGTACCCCAAAGAAAAGGCACATCTTTCTTTGTAAGCTCATTAAGAGGTGCAGCAATGGTGCTGAAATCTCTCAGAAAATGCCTATAGAATCCAGCGAGGCCAAGAAAACTCCTCACTTGTGTGACCGTTTTGGGCTGCGGCCAACTCTCAATAGCTTCAATCTTGGCTTTATCAACTTCAATTCCCTGTGGAGTAACAACATAGCCAAGAAAAGATACTCGGTCGGTGCAAAAGGTGCACTTCACAAGGTTACCAAACAAACGTGCATCACGTAGAGCAATAAAAACAGCACGTAAATGTTCCAAATGTTCTTCCAAAGATCTGCTATAAATCAATATGTCATCAAAGTAAACTACCACAAATCGTCCAATGAAAGCACGTAAAACTTCGTTCATTAATCTCATGAAAGTACTAGGTGCATTAGTTAACCCAAAAGGCATGACTAACCACTCATATAATCCAAACTTAGTTTTAAATGCTGTTTTCCATTCATCTCCCAATTTCATACGAATTTGATGGTATCCACTACGCAAATCAACTTTGGAGAATATTGTAGAGCCACTCAATTCATCAAGCATATCATCGAGCCTAGGAATAGGATGACGATAACGAATAGTAATATTATTAATGCCTCTACAATCAACACACATACGTGATGTACCATCCTTTTTCGGTACTAGAATAATAGGAACAACACAAGGACTAAGGGATTCGCGTATATAACCTTTGTCGAGAAGCTCTTGTACTTGACGCATAATCTCCTTCGTCTCCTCTGGATTGGTACGGTATGGTGCACGGTTTGGCAGTGAAGCACCGGGAATTAAGTCAATCTGATGCTCAATCCCTCAAATAGGCGGTAATCCCGGTGGCACGTCTTGTGGAAAGACGTCAGCGAACTCCTGCAAAATGTTAGTGACAGCAGGAGGCAAAGAGGCAGGCACGTCCTCGAATGAAAATAATGCCTCTTTGCACACAAAAGCATAGCAAACAGATTTGCTGAAATCTAGCTCATCAATATCAGATTTGGTGGCAAATAAACATGCACTTTTCAATTTAATTTCAGAAGCAACACTAGATGGTTTATTATTAGGCTTCATTTGTTGCTCAAATTCTTTTGCCACAATCTGATTTTCACTCTTATTCGTCTCCTGTTTTGCTTTATTAGCTCTATTAATATCATCTTTCAAAATGGAATCAGGAGTCATAGGAAGCAAAGTAATATTTTTATCCTTATGAACAAGAGTATAGTGATTGTTTCTACCATGGTGTACAGAATTTTTATCAAATTGCCATGGTCTACCAAGTAATAAGGAACATGCTTGCATAGGTACCACATCACAATCAACATAATCAGCATATGTAGAGATACTAAAATGCACACGAACAGTACGTGTTACCTTAACCTTGCCGCTGTTGTTGAACCATTGGATGTAGTAAGGATGTGGATGTGGTCTTGTGGTGAGAGAAAGCTTCTCGACCATCCCCATGCTAGCCAAGTTGTTGCAGCTCCCTCCGTCTATGATGATGCGCACAGAACGTTCCTTCACAACTCCCTTGGTATGGAACAAATTGTGCCTCTGATTTTGCTCAGCTTGTGTGATCTGCACACTCAAAACACGTTGAGCAACTAAACATTCATACCTGTCAGCGTCTTCAGGAGCCATGTATTGCGTCTCATGATCAGAATCATCTCCACCATGTTCTTCACGTGTAATAAGAGCCAATGTCTCCTCATCATAGTCACTAGCGGACTCATATCCACCATCCGCGGTAGCAATCATCACACGCGGAGATTTGCATTCCCTCGCATAATGACCTCCTCCCTTACAACGACGACAAATAATATCACTTGTGTGCCCTGTTGATGCCATGGAAGAAGAAGAACTCCGTGCAGGCCCAGCAGGTGCGCTCTTGGCAGATAATGGTGGTTGTGCCTGTTTTCTTGTATCACGACTGGAGGAGGCACCTAATTGAGGTGCTGGTGCAGTTGAAGTAGAAGATGCACGCGGTGTCCATGATGAAGGTCGGCCTGCAGAAAAGTTAGTTCGCGCTAATGCTTGTCGATCCTGCACTTCACGTTCAGCTTTACAAGCAAGATGGAATAAACGAGTGATATTAGTATACTCCTTATAGTCTAGAATGGTCTGAATCTCTCTATTTAATCCACCCAGAAAACGTGCAAGCATAGCTTCATTCTCCTCAACAATACCACATCTAATCATGCCAGTTTGTAATTCCTGATAATATTCTTCTACAGAATTTTTCCCTTGTCTTAAACGCTGCAATTTCTGAAGCAATTCACGTTGATAATATGGTGGAACCCAACGCGTACGCATAGCAGTTTTCAAAGCAGCCCAAGTAGTTGGAATAGGATATAATCTACAATGTTCAGACCACCATACACATGCAAAACTAGTGAAAGCACAAACAGCAGCAGCAACTCGTCTCTCCTCAGGATATTGTAAACATGTAAATCGTTGTTCAGTTTCTAACTCCCAAGTAAGATATATATCAGGAACATATCTACACTCAAATGGTGGAATATTCAATTTCAGTTTAGGAATATGGACATCATCTCGTACCTGAGGTGGTGGTGCAGGCCTACCATTACGAATATATACCTGAGGTCGACCTGCTGGTGGTGGTACAGGTGGCTGCATGTAGTGCTGATTTTGATCAACCTCATCCTCATAATCTCCCACATAATCATCCTCCTCCGCATCAGCAACAGGAACCACAGAAGTATCAACAGCAGCACCAACAGTTTGGCCAAACGCAAGAGGAACACGGCTTGCTCGGCGGAGGTCTGTTTCGCGACGTGGAGGTAGTCGTTGTTGTTGTTGTTGGAGAGGTGCGTTAGGTGCAGCGGGTGGTGGTGGTGGAAGACGCGTGAGCAATTCATTAAACTTGTTATCGAGCTTTGTTTCGAACGTCTTCTCAAGGCCAGTGATCTTCTCCATGGCCTCTTCAAAATTGTTTAGCACATCTTGCACCTGTTCAGTCATCATTTGCTGAAACTTATCATGAAGCTCCTTGTTCGATAAATTCTCCCAGTCAATCTCGTCGGCTTGTGATCCTGGCATGGTTAGCAGCAATAGAAACACACAAGAATATGATCCTACAGACTACGAACTAGTGGTGGTGGTGGGTGTCACAAATCCGTCAAGCAAAACTCAAATTCTTACCAGTTCTTACCCAGCAACAGGTGGTGATCGGCAACCGTTGTAGTCAAAACTCTCAAAGGTTGGATAGAGCGATTACCAGGGTGAGTCAAACGCACGACGTAGATGTATGTGGAGCTGGGAAGGCTTATAATATGGTAGCAAAAAGGGTCAGCAATAATCAATTCTGAGATGCAAAGTTGAATAAACGCTCAACGACGGTACTGTGCTGGTCCTAGGCTAGACTGTGCTAGAGACGCGAGCCTAGAACACCAACAAAATCACGGCGCGGCACGTAAACAAGGAAAAAGCACACTCTGGAATTTTTTTTCGCTTTTTTTTGCGCTCTTTTTTTTTGCGCTGCTTTTTTTTTGCGAAAAATCACTATAATGGCGAGTGTCTCAAAACTCTTCCTAGCTCAAACTGACAGGATGGGCACGAAATTTTTTTCGACCAATTTTTTTTTGACTGCCCGGACCCAAAAACTGGAAACGGGTCAAAAAAAACTTCCTATAATGGCACCTGTCTCAAAACACTCAGAAACACCTAAAAATAGGATAGCCAGAAATTTTTTCGAAAAATGCGTTTTCAAAAAATTTTGGGCCTAAACAGAGCGTGGTTTCCGGACTCTTTTTTTTTCCGAAACCTACTCCGGCAAGGAAACACGAATCGGAATCTAGATGGATCTCGAAAACAAACCTAATATGACAAGAACTCGGATTGGTGGTGGATATATGGTGGTAGATGCCAGCGGTGGTGGTATATGACAGCGGTGGTGGTATATGGATACGGATTCGAAGCGGTGGCGGATAAACGGTGGTGGTAGATGGCAGGGGCGATGATGATGGTGCGGCGGCGGCGTGACAACTTATGACCAGAACTCGAAACTCTAAAAGACTAGACTCTAAGACCAGCAACTAGACACGACGATGCAACCGCAAATTCAACAAAGCAAAACCCTAAAAAAGATTATGCAAAGGCTCAGATTGGTTCGGATATGATGAACTAACCCTAATTTTTTTTGTGGCTTTTTCGTGGACTATAGGTATGAAGACAAACTCGATCTAAACTACGAAAAACTGTAAAATCTCACCGAGCAACCTGGAAATCTGATACCACTTGATAGAGGCAAAGGTGTCCCGTCTTTCGATGAGATGATGGATATAAGTGTGCTTTTCCCTTGTTTACGTGCCGCGCCGTGATTTTGTTGGTGTTCTAGGCTCGCGTCTCTAGCACAGTCTAGCCTAGGACCAGCACAGTACCATCGTTGAGCGTTTATTCAACTTTGCATCTCTGAATTGATTATTGCTGACCCTTTTTGCTACCATATTATAAGCCTTCCCAGCTCCACATACATCTACGTCGTGCGTTTGACTCTCCCTGGTAATCGCTCTATCCAAGCTTTGAGAGTTTTTGACTACAACGGTTGCCGATCACCGCCTGCTGCTGGGTAAGAACTGGTAAGAATTTGAGATTTGCTTGACGGATTTGTGACACCCACCACCACCACTTGTTCGTAGTCTGTAGGATCATATTCTTGTGTGTTTCTATTGCTGCTAACCATGCCAGGATCACAAGCCGATGAGATTGACTGGGAGAATTTATCGAACAAGGAGCTTCATGATAAGTTTCAGCAAATGGTGACTGAACAGGTGCAAGATGTGCTGAACAATTTTGAAGAGGCCATGGAGAAGATCACTGGCTTTGAGAAGACGTTCGAAACAAAGCTCGATAACAAGTTTAATGAATTGCTCGCGCGTCTTCCACCACCACCACCCGCTGCAGCTAACGCACCTCTCCAACAACAACAACAACAACGACTACCTCCACGTCGCGAAGCAGACCTCCGCCGAGCAAGCCGTGTTCCTCTTGCGTTTGGCCAAACTGTTGGTGCTGCTGTTGATACTTCTGTGGCTCCTGCTGCTGATGCGGAGGAGGATGATTATGTGGGAGACTATGAGGATGAGGTTGATCAAAATCAACACTACGTGCAGCCACCTGTACCACCACCAGCAGGTCGACCTCAGGTATATATTCGTAATGGTAGGCCTGCACCACCACCTCAGGTACGAGATGATGTCCATATTCCTAAACTGAAATTGAATATTCCACCATTTGAGGGTAGATATGTTCCTGATATATATCTTACTTGGGAGTTAGAAACTGAACAACGATTTACATGTTTACAATATCCTGAGGAGAGACGAGTTGCTGCTGCCGTTTGTGCTTTCACTAGTTTTGCATGTGTATGGTGGTCTGAACATTGTAGATTATATCCTATTTCAAGTACTTGGGCTGCTTTGAAAACTGCTATGCGTACGCGTTGGGTTCCACCATATTATCAACGTGAATTGCTTCAAAAATTGCAGCGTTTAAGACAAGGGAAAAATTCTGTAGAAGAATATTATCAGGAATTACAAACTGGCATGATTAGATGTGGTATTGTTGAGGAGAATGAAGCTATGCTTGCACGTTTTCTGGGTGGATTATATAGAGAGATTCAGACCATTCTAGACTATAAGGAGTATACTAATATCACTCGTTTATTCCATCTTGCTTGTAAAGCTGAACGTGAAGTGCAGGATCGACAAGCATTAGGGCGAACTAACTTTTCTGCAGGCCGACCTTCATCATGGACACCACGTGCATCTTCTACTTCAACTGCACCAGCACCTCCATCCGGTGCCACCTCCAGCCGTGATACAAGAAAACAGGCACAACCACCATTATCTGCCAAGAGCGCACCTGCGGGGCCTGCACAACGTTCTTCTTCTTCCATGGCATCAACAGGGCACACAAGTGATATTATTTGTCGTCGTTGTAAGGGAGGAGGTCATTATGCGAGAGAATGCAAATCTCCGCGTGTGATGATTGCTACCGCGGATGGTGGATATGAGTCCGCTAGTGACTATGATGAGGAGACATTGGCTCTTATTACACGTGAAGAACATGGTGGAGATGATTCTGATCATGAGATGCAATACATGGCTCCTGAAGACGCTGACAGGTATGAATGTTTAGTTGCTCAACGTGTTTTGAGTGTGCAGGTCACACAAGCTGAGCAAAATCAGAGGCACAATTTGTTCCATACCAAGGGAGTTGTGAAGGAACGTTCTGTGCGCGTCATAATAGACGGAGGGAGCTGCAACAACTTGGCTAGAATGGAGATGGTGGAGAAGCTTTCTCTCACCACAAGACCACATCCACATCCTTACTACATCCAATGGTTCAACAACAGCGGCAAGGTTAAGGTAACACGTACTGTTCGTGTGCATTTTAGTATCTCTACATATGCTGATTATGTTGATTGTGATGTGGTACCTATGCAAGCATGTTCCTTATTACTTGGTAGACCATGGCAATTTGATAAAAAATTCTGTACACCATGGTAGAAACAATCACTATACTCTTGTTCATAAGGATAAAAATATTTACTTTGCTTCCTATGACTCCTGATTCCATTTTGAAAGATGATATTAATAGAGCTAATAAAGCACAACAGGAGAAGAATAAGAGTGAAACTCAGATTGTGGCAAAAGAATTTGAGCAACAAATGAAGCCTAATAATAAACCATCTAGTGTTGCTTCTGAAATTAAATTGAAAAGTGCATGTTTATTTGCCACCAAATCTGATATTGATGAGCTAGATTTCAGCGAATCTGTTTGCTATGCTTTTGTGTGCAAAGAGGCATTATTTTCATTCGAGGACGTGCCTTCCTCTTTGCCTCCTGCTGTCACTAACATTTTGCAGGAGTTCGCTGACGTTTTTCCACAAGACGTGCCACCGGGATTACCGCCTATTCGAGGGATTGAGCATCAGATTGACTTAATTCCCGGTTCTTCACTGCCAAACCGTGCACCATACCGTACCAATCCAGAGGGGACGAAGGAGATTATGCGTCAAGTACAAGAGCTTCTCGACAAAGGTTATATACGCGAATCCCTTAGTCCTTGTGCTGTTCCTATTATTCTAGTGCCGAAAAAGGATGGTACATCACGTATGTGTGTTGATTGTAGAGGCATTAATAATATTACTATTCGTTATCGTCATCCTATTCCTAGGCTAGATGATATGCTTGATGAATTGAGTGGCTCTACAATATTCTCCAAAGTTGATTTGCGTAGTGGATACCATCAAATTCGTATGAAATTGGGAGATGAATGGAAAACAGCATTTAAAACTAAGTTTGGATTATATGAGTGGTTAGTCATGCCTTTTGGGTTAACTAATGCGCCTAGTACTTTCATGAGACTAATGAACAAAGTTTTACGTGCTTTCATTGGACGATTTGTGGTAGTATATTTTGATGATATACTGATTTATAGCAGATCTTTGGAAGAACATTTGGAACATTTACGTGCTGTTTTTATTGCTCTACGTGATGCACGTTTGTTTGGTAACCTTGGGAAGTGCACCTTTTGCACCGACCGAGTATCTTTTCTTGGCTATGTTGTTACTCCACAGGGAATTGAAGTTGACAAAGCCAAGATTGAAGCTATTGAGAGTTGGCCGCAGCCCAAAACGGTCACACAAGTGAGGAGTTTTCTTGGCCTCGCTGGATTCTATAGGCGTTTTGTGAGAGATTTCAGCACCATTGCTGCACCTCTCAACGAGCTTACAAAGAAGGATGTGCCTTTTGTTTGGGGTACCGCACAGGAAGAAGCCTTCACGGTATTGAAAGATAAGTTGACACATGCTCCTTTACTCCAACTTCCTGATTTTAATAAGACTTTTGAGCTTGAATGTGATGCTAGTGGAATTGGATTAGGAGGTGTGTTATTACAAGATGGCAAACCTGTTGCATACTTTTCTGAAAAATTGAGTGGGCCTAGTCTGAATTATTCTACTTATGATAAAGAATTATATGCTCTTGTTCGGACTTTAGAAACATATTAAAAGTCAAGCTAAACTGAATCGTAGACATGCTAAATGGGTTGAATTCATTGAGACTTTCCCTTATGTCATTAAACACAAGAAGGGAAAAGAAAATGTTATTGCTGATGCATTGTCTCGTCGCTATACTATGCTTTCACAACTTGACTTCAAAATATTTGGTTTGGAGACCATCAAAGATCAATATGTGCATGATGCTGATTTTAAAGATGTAATGCAGAATTGTAAAGAAGGAAGAATGTGGAACAAGTTTGTCGTTAACGATGGATTTGTGTTTCGTGCTAACAAGCTATGCATTCCAGCTAGCTCCGTTCGTCTTTTGTTGTTGCAGGAAGCGCATGGAGGAGGATTAATGGGACATTTTGGCGTGAAGAAGACGGAGGACGTACTTGCTACACATTTCTTTTGGCCAAAGATGAGACGGAATGTTGAGCGTTTTATTGCTCGATGCACTACATGTCAAAAAGCTAAGTCACGACTCAATCCTCATGGTTTATATATGCCTTTGCCTGTACCTAGTGTTCCTTGGGAGGATATATCTATGGACTTTGTTTTAGGTTTACCTCGAACAAAGAAGGGGAGGGATAGCATATTTGTTGTCGTGGATAGATTCTCGAAAATGGCACACTTTATACCATGTCATAAAAGCGATGATGCTGTTAATGTTGCTGATTTGTTCTTTCGTGAAATTATTCGCTTGCATGGTGTGCCGAATACTATTGTTTCAGATCGTGATACTAAATTTCTTAGCCACTTTTGGAGATGTTTATGGGCTAAGTTGGGGACTAAACTGCTTTTTAGTACTACTTGTCACCCCCAAACTGATGGACAAACTGAAGTAGTCAATAGAACGTTGTCTACTATGCTTAGGGCTGTTTTGAAGAATAATAAGAAAATGTGGGAGGAATGCTTGCCTCATATTGAATTTGCTTATAATCGTTCATTGCATTCTACTACTAAGATGTGCCCTTTTGAAGTTGTGTATGGTTTCCTACCTCGTGCACCTATTTATTTGTTGCCTCTTCCATCTTCGGAGAAGGTTAATTTTGATGCTAAACAACGTGCTGAATTGATTTTAAAAATGCATGAGTTAACTAAGGAAAACATTGAGCGTATGAATGCTAAATATAAACTTGCTGGAGATAAGGGTAGAAAACATGTTGTGTTTGCACCTGGAGATCTTGTTTGGTTACATTTGCGTAAGGATAGATTTCCTGATTTGCGCAAATCAAAGCTAATGCCACGTGCTGATGGTCCCTTTAAGGTGTTAGAGAAAATAAATGATAATGCATATAAACTTGAGTTGCCTGCAGATTTTGGGGTTAGTCCCACTTTTAACATTGCAGATTTGAAGCATTATGTGGGTGAGGAAGATGAACTTCCGTCGAGGATGACTTCATTTCAAGAAGGGGAGGATGATGAGGACATCAATACAATTGTTACACCCACAGCCCCTGCTGCTATACGTACTGGACCAATTACTAGAGCTCGTGCATGCCAACTAAATTATCAGGTACTTTCGTTTCTTGGTAATGATTCTAATGTTCATGAGAATATGATGCTGCCTAAATTGGATACATTTGTTTTGCTTACAAATGAAGGGCCTAGCTTGGAGAAGGATGAACATTGGAGCAAGAACAAGCATGGAGATGATGACATGCGCAAGGGGAACAAGAACGGAGTTACAAGTGATGATTTCAGGACTTTGAAGCCACCATAATGTGTGCATGAAGCCTTGGACGAAATATACAAGATGCCACTTCATAAATTTCGTCCCGAGGCTATTTTAGGTGTTGCGTCACCTTATTATTGGGCCAGGCCCATGTAATTTCGAAATACATAAGTATAGGCTATTTTTAGAGTCCGTATGTGTGGGGAAACAAGAGATAGGGTTGATTTCGGACCCCTCCACCAAGGGCCACGAAATCCACCCCCTCTTCCTCCATATATACAGCCCTTAGGGCATCGTTTAGACCTTGGGATTTGTTTAGTTAAAAGTTAGCCATTGCAACTTCGTGTACTTTGTTTGTGTCCAACGACCAGACCAAGACCGCTTACGGATCCCCATCTTTATCAATACTTCATCTATATTCGCAATATTCGGATTGCTTTATCATATTCTTGCTTGTTCTTCGATTGCTTGCAGGAATAGACCTTCGTGGTCAGGTTGATTGTGCTTCGGCGTGGTCAATAACCTCTCGGAGTTGGTTTAGCGATTGCTAAGGCGCAACGTCGTGCACGTTTGTAGTCGGATCGTCAAAGTCATCTTCACCAAATTGATAGTTATCATCTCATCGAAAGATCGGGACACCCCGCCTCTATCAATGTGCCTTTTCTTTGGGGTACCGCACAGGAAGAAGCCTTCACGGTATTGAAAGATAAGTTGACACATGCTCCTTTACTCGAACTTCCTGATTTTAATAAGACTTTTGAGCTTGAATGTGATGCTAGTGGAATTGGATTAGGCGGTGTGTTATTACAAGATGGCAAACCTGTTGCATACTTTTCTGAAAAATTGAGTGGGCCTAGTCTGAATTATTCTACTTATGATAAAGAATTATATGCTCTTGTTCGGACTTTAGAAACATGGCAACATTATTTATGGCCCAAAGAATTTGTTATACATTCTGATCATGAATCTTTGAAACATATTAAAAGTCAAGCTAAACTGAACCGTAGACATGCTAAATGGGTTGAATTCATTGAGACTTTTCCTTATGTCATTAAACACAAGAAGGGAAAAGAAAATGTTATTGCTGATGCATTGTCTCGCCGCTATACTATGCTTTCACAACTTGACTTCAAAATATTTGGTTTGGAAACCATCAAAGATCAATATGTGCATGATGCTGATTTTAAAGATGTAATGCAGAGTTGTAAAGAAGGAAGAATGTGGAACAAGTTTGTTGTTAACGATGGATTTGTGTTTCGTGCTAACAAGCTATGCATTCCAGCTAGCTCCGTTCGTCTTTTGTTGTTGCAGGAGGCGCATGGAGGAGGATTAATGGGACACTTTGGCGTGAAGAA
Source organism: Triticum dicoccoides (assembly GCF_002162155.2). NCBI lineage: Eukaryota > Viridiplantae > Streptophyta > Magnoliopsida > Poales > Poaceae > Triticum > Triticum dicoccoides. The sequence goes on along the minus strand of NC_041380.1, from coordinate 226,243,268 downwards.
GACGGAGGACGTACTTGCTACACATTTCTTTTGGCCAAAGATGAGACGGGATATTGAGCGTTTTATTGCTCACTGCACTACATGTCAAAAAGCTAAGTCACGACTCAATCCTCATGGTTTATATATGCCTTTGCCTGTACCTAGTGTTCCTTGGGAGGATATATCTATGGACTTTGTTTTAGGTTTACCTCGAACAAAGAAGGGGAGGGATAGCATATTTGTTGTCGTGGATAGATTCTCGAAAATGGCACACTTTATACCATGTCATAAAAGCGATGATGCTGTTAATGTTGCTGATTTGTTCTTTCGTGAAATTATTCGCTTGCATGGTGTGCCAAATACTATTGTTTCAGATCGTGATACTAAATTTCTTAGCCACTTTTGGAGATGTTTATGGGCTAAGTTGGGGACTAAACTGCTTTTTAGTACTACTTGTCACCCCCAAACTGATGGACAAACTGAAGTAGTCAATAGAACGTTGTCTACTATGCTTAGGGCTGTTTTGAAGACTAATAAGAAAATGTGGGAGGAATGCTTGCCTCATATTGAATTTGCTTATAATCGTTCTGATGAGGACATCAATACAATTGTTACACCCACAGCCCCTGCTGCTATACATACTGGACCAATTACTAGAGCTCGTGCACGCCAACTAAATTACCAGGTACTTTCGTTTCTTGGTAATGATTCTAATGTTCATGAGAATATGATGCTGCCTAAATTGGATACATTTGTTTTGCTTACAAATGAAGGGCCTAGCTTGGAGAAGGATGAACATTGGAGCAAGAACAAGCATGGAGATGATGGCATGCGCAAGGGGAATAAGAACGGAGTTACAAGTGATGATTTCAGGACTTTGAAGCCACCATAATGGGTGCATGAAGCCTTGGACGAAATATACAAGATGCCACTTCATAAATTTCGTCCCGAGGCTATTTTAGGTGCTGCGTCACCTTATTATTGGGCCAGGCCCATGTAATTTCGAAATACATAAGTATAGGCTATTTTTAGAGTCCGTATGTGTGGGGAAACAAGAGATAGGGTTGATTTCGGACCCCTCCACCAAGGGCCACGAAATTCCCCCCTCTTCCTCCATATATGCAGCCCTTAGGGCATCGTTTAGACTTTGGGTTTTGTTTAGATTAAAAGTTCGCCATAGCTGCAACTTCGCGTACTTCGTTTGTGTTCAACGACCAGACAAAGGCGTCACAGAACCCCACCTTGATCAATAAAGCTTTCATCTTATATTCGCAATATCCAGATTGCAATCTCAGTTTCTTGCTTGTTCTTCGTTTGCTCGCAGGAAACAGACCCTCGTGGTCAGGTTGATCGTGCTCCGGCGTGGTCAATAACCTCTCGGAGTTGGTTTAGCGATTGCTAAGGCGCGACGTCCTCGCACGTTCGTAGTCGGATCGTCAAAGTCGACTTCCACCAAAGCGAAATCCACCATCTCATCGAAAGACGGGACACCTTTGCCTCTATCACTTTTCCTTATGTCATTAAACACAAGAAGGGAAAAGAAAATGTTATTGTTGATGCATTGTCTCGCCGCTATACTATGCTTTCACAACTTGACTTCAAAATATTTGGTTTGGAGACCATCAAAGATCAATATGTGCATGATGCTGATTTTAAAGATGTAATGCAGAATTGTAAAGAAGGAAGAATGTGGAACAAGTTCGTCGTTAACGATGGATTTGTGTTTCGTGCTAACAAGCTATGCATTCCAGCTAGCTCCGTTCGTCTTTTGTTGTTGCAGGAGGCGCATGGAGGAGGATTAATGGGACACTTTGGCGTGAAGAAGACGGAGGACGTACTTGCTACACATTTCTTTTGGCCAAAGATGAGACGGGATGTTGAGCGTTTTATTGCTCGCTGCACTACATGTCAAAAAGCTAAGTCACAACTCAATCCTCATGGTTTATATATGCCTTTGCCTGTACCTAGTGTTCCTTGGGAGGATATATCTATGGACTTTGTTTTAGGTTTACCTCGAACAAAGAAGGGGAGGGATAGCATATTTGTTGTCGTGGATAGATTCTCGAAAATGGCACACTTTATACCATGTCATAAAAGCGATGATGCTGTTAATGTTGCTGATTTGTTCTTTCGTGAAATTATTCGCTTGCATGGTGTGCCAAATACTATTGTTTCAGATCGTGATACTAAATTTCTTAGCCACTTTTGGAGATGTTTATGGGCTAAGTTGGGCACTAAACTGCTTTTTAGTACTACTTGTCACCCCCAAACTGATGGACAAACTGATGTAGTCAATAGAACGTTGTCTACTATGCTTAGGGCTGTTTTGAAGAATAATAAGAAAATGTGGGAGGAATGCTTGCCTCATATTGAATTTGCTTATAATCGTTCATTGCATTCTACTACTAAGATGTGCCCTTTTGAAGTTGTGTATGGTTTCCTACCTCGTGCACCTATTGATTTGTTGCCTCTTCCATCTTCGGAGAAGGTTAATTTTGATGCTAAACAACGTGCTAAATTGATTTTAAAAATGCATGAGTTAACTAAGGAAAACATTGAGCGTATGAATGCTAAATATAAACTTGCTGGAGATAAGGGTAGAAAACATGTTGTGTTTGCACCTGGAGATCTTGTTTGGTTACATTTGCGTAAGGATAGATTTCCGGATTTGCGCAAATCAAAGCTAATGCCACGTGCTGATGGTCCGTTTAAGGTGTTAGAGAAAATAAATGATAATGCATATAAACTTGAGTTGCCTGCAGATTTTGGGGTTAGTCCCACTTTTAACATTGCAGATTTGAAGCATTATGTGGGTGAGGAAGATGAACTTCCGTCCAGGACGACTTCATTTCAAGAAGGGGAGGATGATGAGGACATCAATTCAATTGTTACACCCACAACCCCTGCTGCTATACATACTGGACCAATTACTAGAGCTCGTGCACGCCAACTAAATTATCAGGTACTTTCGTTTCTTGGTAATGATTCTAATGTTCATGAGAATATGATGCTGCCTAAATTGGATACATTTGTTTTGCTTACAAATGAAGGGCCTAGCTTGGAGAAGGATGAACATTGGAGCAAGAACAAGCATGGAGATGATGACATGCGCAAGGGGAACAAGAACGGAGTTACAAGTGATGATTTCAGGACTTTGAAGCCACCATAATGTGTGCATGAAGCCTTGGACGAAATATACAAGATGCCACTTCATAAATTTCGTCCCGAGGCTATTTTAGGTGTTGCGTCACCTTATTATTGGGCCAGGCCCATGTAATTTCGAAATACATAAGTATAGGCTATTTTTAGAGTCCGTATGTGTGGGGAAACAAGAGATAGGGTTGATTTCGGACCCCTCCACCAAGGGCCACGAAATCCACCCCCTCTTCCTCCATATATACAGCCCTTAGGGCATCGTTTAGACCTTGGGTTTTGTTTAGATTAAAAGTTCGCCATAGCTGCAACTTCGCGTACTTCGTTTGTGTTCAACGACCAGACAAAGGCGTCATAGAACCCCACCTTGATCAATAAAGCTTTCATCTTATATTCGCAATATCCAGATTGCAATCTCAGTTTCTTGCTTGTTCTTCGTTTGCTCGCAGGAAACAGACCCTCGTGGTCAGGTTGATCGTGCTCCGGCGTGGTCAATAACCTCTCGGAGTTGGTTTAGCGATTGCTAAGGCGCGACGTCCCCGCACGTTCGTAGTCGGATCGTCAAAGTCGACTTCCACCAAAGCGAAATCCACCATCTCATCGAAAGACGGGACACCTTTGCCTCTATCAAATAAGAGCCAATGTCTCCTCATCATAGTCACTAGCGGACTCATATCCACCATCCGCGATAGCAATCATCACACGCGGAGATTTGCATTCCCTCGCATAATGACCTCCTCCCTTACAACGACGACAAATAATATCACTTGTGTGCCCTGTTGATGCCATGGAAGAAGAAGAACGCTGTGCAGGCCCCGCAGGTGCGCTCTTGGCAGATAATGGTGGTTGTGCCTGTTTTCTTGTATCACGGCTGGAGGTGGCACCGGATGGAGGTGCTGGTGCAGTTGAAGTAGAAGATGCACGTGGTGTCCATGATGAAGGTCGGCCTGCAGAAAAGTTAGTTCGCCCCAATGCTTGTCGATCCTGCACTTCACGTTCAGCTTTACAAGCAAGATGGAATAAACGAGTGATATTAGTATACTCCTTATAGTCTAGAATGGTCTGAATCTCTCTATTTACTCCACCCAGAAAACGTGCAAGCATAGCTTCATTCTCCTCAACAATACCACATCTAATCATGCCAGTTTGTAATTCCTGATAATATTCTTCTACAGAATTTTTTCCTTGTCTTAAACGCTGCAATTTTTGAAGCAATTCACGTTGATAATATGGTGGAACCCAACGCGTACGCATAGCAGTTTTCAAAGCAGCCCAAGTAGTTGGAATAGGATATAATCTACAATGTTCAGACCACCATACACATGCAAAACTAGTGAAAGCACAAACAGCAGCAGCAACTCGTCTCTCCTCAGGATATTGTAAACATGTAAATCGTTGTTCAGTTTCTAACTCCCAAGTAAGATATATATCAGGAACATATCTACCCTCAAATGGTGGAATATTCAATTTCAGTTTAGGAATATGGACATCATCTCGTACTTGAGGTGGTGGTGCACGCCTACCATTACGAATATATACCTGAGGTCGACCTGCTGGTGGTGGTGCTGGTGGCTGCTCATAGATCTGATTTTGATCAACCTCATCCTCATAATCGCCCGCATACTCATCATCCTCCTGGGTACCAGCAACAGCAGTAGCAGGAGCCACAGAAGTATCAACAGCAGCACCAACAGTTTGGCCAAACGCAAGAGGAACACGGCTCGCTCGGCGAAGGTCTATTTCGCGACGTGGAGGTAGTCGTTGTTGTTGTTGTTGGAGAGGTGCGTTAGGTGCAGCGGGTGGTGGTGGTGGAAGACGCGCGAGCAATTCATTAAATCTGTTATCGAGCTTTGTTTCGAACGTCTTCTCAAGGCCAGTGATCTTCTCCATGGCCTCTTCAAAATTGTTCAGCACATCTTGCACCTGTTCAGTCATCATTTGCTGAAACTTATCATGAAGCTCCTTGTTCGATAAATTCTCCTAGTCAATCTCGTCGGCTTGTGATCCTGGCATGGTTAGCAGCAATAGAAACACACAAGAATATGATCCTACAGTTTGTGGCTTTTTCGTGGACTATAGGTATGAAGAACAGACTCGATCTAAACTACTAAAAAACTGTAAAATCTCACCGAGCAACCTGGAAATCTGATACCACTTGATAGAGGCAAAGGTGTCCCGTCTTTCGATGAGATGGTGGATTTCGCTTTGGTGGAAGTCGACTTTGACGATCCGACTACGAACGTGCGAGGACGTCGCGCCTTAGCAATCGCTAAACCAACTCCGAGAGGTTATTGACCACGCCGGAGCACGATCAACCTGACCACGAGGGTCTGTTTCCTGCGAGCAAACGAAGAACAAGCAAGAAACTAAGATTGCAATCTGGATATTGCGAATATAAGATGAAAGCTTTATTGATCAAGGTGGGGTTCTGTGACGCCTTTGTCTGGTCGTTGAACACAAACGAAGTACGCGAAGTTGCAGCTATGGCGAACTTTTAATCTAAACAAAACCCGCAGTCTAAACGATGCCCTAAGGGCTGTATATATGGAGGAAGAGGGGGGAATTTCGTGGCCCTTGGTGGAGGGGTCCGAAATCAACCCTATCTCTTGTTTCCCCACACATACGGACTCTAAAAATAGCCTATACTTGTGTATTTCGAAATTACATGGGCCTGGCCCAATAATAAGGTGTCGCAGCACCTAAAATAGCCTCGGGACGAAATTTATGAAGTGGCATCTTGTATATTTCGTCCAAGGCTTCATGCACCCATTATGGTGGCTTCAAAGTCCTGAAATCATCACTTGTAACTCCGTTCTTGTTTCCCTTGCGCATGCCATCATCTCCATGCTTGTTCTTGCTCCAATGTTCATCCTTCTCCAAGCTAGGCCCTTCATTTGTAAGCAAAACAAATGTATCCAATTTAGGCAGCATCATATTCTCATGAACATTAGAATCATTACCAAGAAACGAAAGTACCTGGTAATTTAGTTGGCGTGCACGAGCTCTAGTAATTGGTCCAGTATGTATAGCAGCAGGGGCTGTGGGTGTAACAATTGTATTGATGTCCTCATCAGAAACATGGCAACATTATTTATGGCCCAAAGAGTTTGTTATACATTCTGATCATGAATCTTTGAAACATATTAAAAGTCAAGCTAAACAGAATCGTAGACATGCTAAATGGGTTGAATTCATTGAGACTTTCCCTTATGTCATTAAACACAAGAAGGGAAAAGAAAATGTTATTGCTGATGCATTGTCTCGTCGCTATACTATGCTTTCACAACTTGACTTCAAAATATTTGGTTTGGAGACCATCAAAGATCAATATGTGCATGATGCTGATTTTAAAGATGTAATGCAGAATTGTAAAGAAGGAAGAATGTGGAACAAGTTTGTCGTTAACGATGGATTTGTGTTTCGTGCTAACAAGCTATGCATTCCAGCTAGCTCCGTTCGTCTTTTGTTGTTGCAGGAGGCGCATGGAGGAGGATTAATGGGACACTTTGGCGTGAAGAAGACGGAGGACGTACTTGCTACACATTTGTTTTGGCCAAAGATGAGACGGGATGTTGAGCGTTTTATTGCTCGATGCACTACATGTCAAAAAGCTAAGTCACGACTCAATCCTCATGGTTTATATATGCCTTTGCCTGTACCTAGTGTTCCTTGGGAGGATATATCTATGGACTTTGTTTTAGGTTTACCTCGAACAAAGAAGGGGAGGGATAGCATATTTGTTGTCGTGGATAGATTCTCGAAAATGGCACACTTTATACCATGTCATAAAAGCGATGATGCTGTTAATGTTGCTGATTTGTTCTTTCGTGAAATTATTCGCTTGCATGGTGTGCCGAATACTATTGTTTCAGATCGTGATACTAAATTTCTTAGCCACTTTTGGAGATGTTTATGGGCTAAGTTGGGGACTAAACTGCTTTTTAGTACTACTTGTCACCCCCAAACTGATGGACAAACTGAAGTAGTCAATAGAACGTTGTCTACTATGCTTAGGGCTGTTTTGAAGAATAATAAGAAAATGTGGGAGGAATGCTTGCCTCATATTGAATTTGCTTATAATCGTTCATTGCATTCTACTACTAAGATGTGCCCTTTTGAAGTTGTGTATGGTTTCCTACCTCGTGCACCTATTGATTTGTTGCCTCTTCCATCTTCGGAGAAGGTTAATTTTGATGCTAAACGACGTGCTGAATTGATTTTAAAAATGCATGAGTTAACTAAGGAAAACATTGAGCGTATGAATGCTAAATATAAACTTGCTGGAGATAAGGGTAGAAAACATGTTGTGTTTGCACCTGGAGATCTTGTTTGGTTACATTTGCGTAAGGATAGATTTCCGGATTTGCGCAAATCAAAGCTAATGCCACGTGCTGATGGTCCGTTTAAGGTGTTAGAGAAAATAAATGATAATGCATATAAACTTGAGTTGCCTGCAGATTTTGGGGTTAGTCCCACTTTTAACATTGCAGATTTGAAGCATTATGTGGGTGAGGAAGATGAACTTCCGTCCAGGACGACTTCATTTCAAGAAGGGGAGGATGATGAGGACATCAATTCAATTGTTACACCCACAGCCCCTGCTGCTATACATACTGGACCAATTACTAGAGCTCGTGCACGCCAACTAAATTATCAGGTACTTTCGTTTCTTGGTAATGATTCTAATGTTCATGAGAATATGATGCTGCCTAAATTGGATACATTTGTTTTGCTTACAAATGAAGGGCCTAGCTTGGAGAAGGATGAACATTGGAGCAAAACAAGCATGGAGATGATGGCATGCGCAAGGGGAACAAGAACGGAGTTACAAGTGATGATTTCAGGACTTTGAAGCCACCATAATGGGTGCATGAAGCCTTGGACGAAATATACAAGATGCCACTTCATAAATTTCGTCCCGAGGCTATTTTAGGTGCTGCGTCACCTTATTATTGGGCCAGGCCCATGTAATTTCGAAATACATAAGTATAGGCTATTTTTAGAGTCCGTATGTGTGGGGAAACAAGAGATAGGGTTGATTTCGGACCCCTCCACCAAGGGCCACGAAATTCCCCCCTCTTCCTCCATATATACAGCCCTTAGGGCATCGTTTAGACTTTGGGTTTTGTTTAGATTAAAAGTTCGCCATAGCTGCAACTTCGCGTACTTCGTTTGTGTTCAACGACTAGACAGAGGCGTCACCGAACCCCACCTTGATCAATAAAGCTTTCATCTTATATTCGCAATATCCAGATTGCAATCTTAGTTTCTTGCTTGTTCTTCGTTTGCTCGCAGGAAACAGACCCTCGTGGTCAGGTTGATCGTGCTCCGGCGTGGTCAATAACCTCTCGGAGTTGGTTTAGCGATTGCTAAGGCGCGACGTCCTCGCACGTTCGTAGTCGGATCGTCAAAGTCGACTTTCACCAAAGCGATATCCATCATCTCATCGAAAGACGGGACACCTCCGCCTCTATCAGAAGGGTTGCTGCTGCTATTTGTGCTTTCACTAGTTTTGCATGTGTCTGGTGGTCTGAACATTGTAGATTATATCCTATTCCAACTACTTGGGCTGCTTTGAAAACCGCTATGCGTACGCGTTGGGTTCCACCATATTATCAACGTGAATTGCTTCAAAAATTGCAGCGTTTAAGACAAGGAAAAAATTCTGTAGAAGAATATTATCAGGAATTACAAACTGGCATGATTCGATGTGGTATTGTTGAGGAGAATGAAGCTATGCTTGCACGTTTTCTGGGTGGATTAAATAGAGAGATTCAGACCATTCTAGACTATAAGGAGTATACTAATATCACTCGTTTATTCCATCTTGCTTGTAAAGCTGAACGTGAAGTGCAGGATCGACAAGCATTGGTGCGAACTAACTTTTCTGCAGGCCGACCTTCATCATGGACACCGCGTGCATCTTCTACTTCAACTGCACCAGCACCTCAATCAGGTGCCTCCTACAGCCGTGATACAAGAAAACAGGAACAACCACCATTATCTGCCAAGAGCGCACCTGCCGGGCCTGCACAGAGTTCTTCTTCTTCCAGGGCATCAACAGGGCACACAAGTAATATTATTTGTCGTCGTTGTAAGGGAGGAGGTCATTATGCGAGAGAATGCAAATCTTCACGTGTGATGATTGCTACCGAGGGTGGTGGATATGAGTCTGCTAGTGACTATGATGAGGAGACATTGGGTCTTATTACATGTGAAGAACATGGTGGAGATGATTCTGATCATGAGACGCAATACATGGCTCCTGAAGACGCTGACAGGTATGAATGTTTAGTTGCTCAACGTGTTTTGAGTGTGCAGGTCACACAAGCTGAGCAAAATCAGAGGCACAATTTGTTCCATACCAAGGGAGTTGTGAAGGAACGTTCTGTGCGCGTCATAATACACGGAGGGAGCTGCAACAACTTGGCTAGCATGGAGATGGTGGAGAAGCTTTCTCTCACAACAAGACCACATCCACATCCTTACTACATCCAATGGTTCAACAACAGCGGCAAGGTTAAGGTAACACGTACTGTTCGTGTGCATTTTAGTATCTCTACATATGCTGATTATGTTGATTGTGATGTGGTACCTATGCAAGCATGTTCCTTATTACTTGGTAGACCATGGCAATTTGATAAAAATTCTGTACACCATGGTAGAAACAATCAGTATACTCTTGTTCATAAGGATAAAAATATTACTTTGCTTCCTATGACTCCTGATTCCATTTTGAAAGATGATATTAATACAGCTAATAAAGCAAAACAGGAGAAGAATAAGAGTGAAATCAGATTGTGGCAAAAGAATTTGAGCAACAAATGAAGCCTAATAATAAACCATCTAGTGTTGCTTCTGAAATTAAATTGAAAAGTGCATGTTTATTTGCCACCAAATCTGATATTGATGAGCTAGATTTCAGCAAATCTGTTTGCTATGCTTTTGTGTGCAAAGAGGCATTATTTTCATTCGAGGACGTGCCTTCCTCTTTGCCTCCTGCTGTCACTAACATTTTGCAGGAGTTCGCTGACGTTTTTCCACAAGACGTGCCACCGGGATTACCGCCTATTCGAGGGATTGAGCATCAGATTGACTTAATTCCCGGTGCTTCACTGCCAAACCGTGCACCATACCGTACCAATCCAGAGGAGACAAAGGAGATTATGCGTCAAGTACAAGAGCTTCTCGACAAAGATTATATACGCGAATCCCTTAGTCATTGTGCTGTTCCTATTATTCTAGTGCCGAAAAAGGATGGTACATCACGTATGTGTGTTGATTGTAGAGGCATTAATAATATTACTATTCGTTATCGTCATCCTATTCCTAGGCTAGATGATATGCTTGATGAATTGAGTGGCTCTACAATATTCTCCAAAGTTGATTCGCGTAGTGGCTACCATCAAATTCGTATGAAATTGGGAGATGAATGGAAAACAGCATTTAAAACTAAGTTTGGATTATATGAGTGGTTAGTCATGCCTTTTGGGTTAACTAATGCACCTAGTACTTTCATGAGATTAATGAACGAAGTTTTACGTGCTTTCATTGGACGATTTGTGGTAGTTTACTTTGATGACATATTGATTTATAGCAGATCTTTGGAACAACATTTGGAACATTTACGTGCTGTTTTTATTGCTCTACGTGATGCACGTTTGTTTGGTAACCTTGGGAAGTGCACCTTTTGCACCGACCGAGTATCTTTTCTTGGCTATGTTGTTACTCCACAGGGAATTGAAGTTGATAAAGCCAAGATTGAAGCTATTGAGAGTTGGCCGCAGCCCAAAACGGTCACACAAGTGAGGAGTTTTCTTTGCCTCGCTGGATTCTATAGGCGTTTTGTGAGAGATTTCAGCACCATTGCTGCACCTCTCAATGAGCTTACAAAGAAAGATGTGCCTTTTCTTTGGGGTACCGCACAGGAAGAAGCCTTCACGGTATTGAAAGATAAGTTGACACATGCTCCTTTACTCCAACTTCCTGATTTTAATAAGACTTTTGAGCTTGAATGTGATGCTAGTGGAATTGGATTAGGAGGTGTGTTATTACAAGATGGCAAACCTGTTGCATACTTTTCTGAAAAATTGAGTGGGCCTAGTCTGAATTATTCTACTTATGATAAAGAATTATATGCTCTTGTTCGGACTTTAGAAACATGGCAACATTATTTATGGCCCAAAGAATTTGTTATACATTCTGATCATGAATCTTTGAAACATATTAAAAGTCAAGCTAAACTAAATCGTAGACATGCTAAATGGGTTGAATTCATTGATGATGAGGACATCAATACAATTATTACACCCACAGCCCCTGCTGCTATACATACTGGACCAATTACTAGAGCTCGTGCACACCAACTAAATTACCAGGTACTTTCGTTTCTTGGTAATGATTCTAATGTTCATGAGAATATGATGCTGCCTAAATTGGATACATTTGTTTTGCTTACAAATGAAGGGCCTAGCTTGGAGAAGGATGAACATTGGAGCAAGAACAAGCATGGAGATGATGGCATGCGCAAGGGGAACAAGAACGAAGTTACAAGTGATGATTTCAGGACTTTGAAGCCACCATAATGGGTGCATGAAGCCTTGGACGAAATATACAAGATGCCACTTCATAAATTTCGTCCCGAGGCTATTTTAGGTGCTGCGTCACCTTATTATTGGGCCAGGCCCATGTAATTTCGAAATACATAAGTATAGGCTATTTTTAGAGTCCGTATGTGTGGGGAAACAAGAGATAGGGTTGATTTCGGACCCCTCCACCAAAGGCCACGAAATTCCCCCCTCTTCCTCCATATATACAGCCCTTAGGGCATCGTTTAGACTTTGGGTTTTGTTTAGATTAAAAGTTCGCCATAGCTGCAACTTCGCGTACTTCGTTTGTGTTCAACGACCAGACAAAGGCGTCACAGAACCCCACCTTGATCAATAAAGCTTTCATCTTATATTCGCAATATCCAGATTGCAATCTTAGTTTCTTGCTTGTTCTTCGTTTGCTCGCAGGAAACAGACCCTCGTGGTCAGGTTGATCGTGCTCCGGCGTGGTCAATAACCTCTCGGAGTTGGTTTAGCGATTGCTAAGGCGCGACGTCCTCGCACGTTCGTAGTCGGATCGTCAAAGTCGACTTCCACCAAAGCGAAATCCACCATCTCATCGAAAGACGGGACACCTTTGCCTCTATCAGAGGTGCTGGTGCAGTTGAAGTAGAAGATGCACGTGGTGTCCATGATGAAGGTCGGCCTGCAGAAAAGTTAGTTCGCGCCAATGCTTGTCGATCCTGCACTTCACGTTCAGCTTTACAAGCAAGATGGAATAAACGAGTGATATTAGTATACTCCTTATAGTCTAGAATGGTCTGAATCTCTCTATTTAATCCACCCAGAAAACGTGCAAGCATAGCTTCATTCTCCTCAACAATACCACATCGAATCATGCCAGTTTGTAATTCCTGATAATATTCTTCTACAGAATTTTTTCCTTGTCTTAAACGCTGCAATTTTTGAAGCAATTCACGTTGATAATATGGTGGAACCCAACGCGTACGCATAGCAGTTTTCAAAGCAGCCCAAGTAGTTGGAATAGGATATAATCTACAATGTTCAGACCACCATACACATGCAAAACTAATGAAAGCACAAACAGCAGCAGCAACTCGTCTCTCCTCAGGATATTGTAAACATGTAAATCGTTGTTCAGTTTCTAACTCCCAAGTAAGATATATATCAGGAACATATCTACCCTCAAATGGTGGAATATTCAATTTCAGTTTAGGAATATGGACATCATCTCGTACCTGAGGTGGTGGTGCAGGCCTACCATTACGAATATATACCTGAGGTCGACCTGCTGGTGGTGGTGCTGGTGGCTGCTCATAGATCTGATTTTGATCAACCTCATCCTCATAATCGCCCGCATACTCATCATCCTCCTGGGTACCAGCAACAGCAGTAGCAGGAGCCACAGAAGTATCAACAGCAGCACCAACAGTTTGGCCAAACGCAAGAGGAACACGGCTCGCTCGGCGAAGGTCTATTTCGCGACGTGGAGGTAGTCGTTGTTGTTGTTGTTGGAGAGGTGCGTTAGGTGCAGCCGGTGGTGGTGGTGGAAGACGCGCGAGCAATTCATTAAATCTGTTATCGAGCTTTGTTTCGAACGTCTTCTCAAGGCCAGTGATCTTCTCCATGGCCTCTTCAAAATTGTTCAGCACATCTTGCACCTGTTCAGTCATCATTTGCTGAAACTTATCATGAAGCTCCTTGTTCGATAAATTCTCCCAGTCAATCTCGTCGGCTTGTGATCCTGGCATGGTTAGCAGCAATAGAAACACACAAGAATATGATCCTACAGACTACGAACAAGTGGTGGTGGTGGGTGTCACAAATCCGTCAAGCAAAACTCAAATTCTTACCAGTTCTTACCCAGCAATAGGCGGTGATCGGCAACCGTTGTAGTCAAAACTCTCAAAGCTTGGATAGAGCGATTACCACGGAGAGTCAAACGCACGACGTAGATGTATGTGGAGCTGGGAAGGCTTATACTATGGTAGCAAAAAGGGTCAGCAATAATCAATTCAGAGATGCAAAGTTGAATAAACGCTCAACGACGGTACTGTGCTGGTCCTAGGCTAGACTGTGCTAGAGACGCAAGCCTAGAACACCAACAAAATCACGGCGCGGCACGTAAACAAGGGAAAAGCACACTCTGAATTTGTTTTTTCGCTCTTTTTTTTTGCGCTGTTTTTTTTTGCGAAAAATCACTATAATGGCGAGTGTCTCAAAACTCTTCCTAGCTCAAACTGACAGGATGGGCACGAAATTTTTCGACCAATTTTTTTTTTCGACTGCCTGGACCCAAAAACTGGAAACGGGTCAAAAAAACTTCCTATAATGGCACCTGTCTCAAAACACTCAGAAACACCTAAAAATAGGATAGCCAGATTTTTTTTCGAAAAATGCGTTTTCGAAAATTTTTGGGCCTAAACGGAGCGTGGCTACCCGACTCTTTTTTTTTTGTCCGAAACCTACTCCGGCAAGGAAACACGAATCGGAATCTAGATGGATCCCGAAAACAAACCCAATAAGCAAGGAACTCGGATTGGTGGTGGATATATGGTGGTGGTATATGGCAGCGGTGGTGGTAGCGGTGGTAGTATATGGATATGGATCGGTGGTGGTATATGGACACGGATTGGTGGTGGTATATGGATACGGATTCGGAGCGGTGGTGGTAGATGGCAGGGGCGATGATGATGGTGCGGCGGCGGCGTGACAACTTATGACCAGAACTCGAAACTCTAAAAGACTAGACTCTAAGACCAGCAACTAGACACGACGATGCAACCGCAAATTCAACAAAGCAAAACCCTAAAAAGATTATGCAAAGGCTCAGATTGGTTCGGATATGATGAACTAACCCTAATTTTTTTGTGTGTGGCTTTTTTGTGGACTGTAGGTATGAAGAACAGACTCGATCTAACTACGAAAAACTGTAAAATCTCACCGAGCAACCTGGAAATCTGATACCACTTGATAGAGGCAAAGGTGTCCCGTCTTTCGATGAGATGATGGATATCGCTTTGGTGGAAGTCGACTTTGACGATCCGACTACGAACGTGCGAGGACGTCGCGCCTTAGCAATCGCTAAACCAACTCCGAGAGGTTATTGACCACGCCGGAGCACGATCAACCTGACCACGAGGGTCTGTTTCCTGCGAGCAAACGAAGAACAAGTGATAGAGGCGAGGTGTCCCGATCTTTCGATGAGATGATAACTATCGATTTGGTGGAGACGACTTTGACGATCCGACTACAAACGTGCACGACGTTGCGCCTTAGCAATCGCTAAACCAACTCCGAGAGGTTATTGACCACGCCGGAGCACAATCAACCTGACCACGAAGGTCTATTCCTGCAAGCAATCGAAGAACAAGCAAGAATATGATAAAAGCAATCTGAATATTGCGAGTATATATGAAGTATTGATAAAGGTGGGGATTCGTAAGCGGTCTTGGTCTGGTCGTTGGACACAAACGAAGTACACGAAGTTGCAATGGCTAACTTTTAACTAAACAAATCCCAAGGAAAAAGCTACTAGATGGATCTACTTATATAGGAGCAAGGGGTGGCGGCCAAGGAGGTGGGAGGACGTCCCAAGGCAGCCTAAAACTAAATCTAGGTCGTACAAGGCCAATGAGCCCAAGTGGAGGTGATGTAACACCTTTGTACTTGTAGTTTGACTCGGATTCTGTTGCAGCATCAGATTGTTTCGTCCACAACTCAACGCTCCGGACGAATTTGAAGGTGATTCCAATTGGGTTGGAAAGTGCACGAAATCTAGTTTCCAACAAAAAAAGAATCACCCAATTCGGAGTCCGTATGAAAAACTTGTGTGCATTTTGAGTCAGGTATGTCTGTGCAGTCCGAATCTGAATCCAGAACGTGAGAGACTTGGACTCTATATTCTCTTGGGCCAAAAGTGACGTGAGAGAACTTTTTGGACAGCAAATAAACATCTCTTTCTTCCTTATCTTCATATGTGGATTGTACAAATGTCCCATACACCTGCAATTAGACAAAACACAAAAGTGTGTGAAGTATTTTTGTTCTGGATAACATAAATAGATTATTGAATAGTTTGCACTAGAAATCACCTGACAAATATGCATATATGCAATATTTTTGGTCATATCCAAGGTAGTCATGTTCTCATCATCCTCCCCTTCTTGAAAATAAAGCCGTCCTCGGCGTTGCTTAATCTGAAATGTGGCTAACAAAAGAGACAAGGTGTACATGTTGTATATGTATATGTCATCCATTTTTACTTTCCTTGATTTTTGCATATATGACACATGAATAGATGAGTAACTTGCATAGTTCATAAAATCTAAAGCCAAAAAATTAGCACAAGAAGTAGAAGGCATGAAAATATTGCAACTCAGTTTGCACATATAAGTGAAGCTCTTATTCATTTCAAAAGATTGACAATGTTCATCATTAAACCATCCCAATATTGGTGAATAAACCTTACTTGCATCAAATTTACATGCTACAACATGCTTAAATAAGCAAACATGCAATAAGTCATTCAACACAGAATCATCACCAAGATTAGAGGTCATATCAAAATGATTAAACATTGGTTCTTTTGCATCAATAGTTAATTCAATGGGTGCACTCAAAATTGTTGGTATTTCAGTTGTTTGATCACATGGCAAAGTCAAATTATCAACGTAGTCCTCTAAAATAGGTGGTGTGATCAAAGTAGTGGGTAGCTCATCAGATGGTGAATTCAAATTGACAAGGCATTCATCATTCTCATGTAGAGATGGAAGATCGGTACCTTTGTCATTACCTCTTATGATCAACTCAGATGATGTAGCCACTCTCGGGGGCGATGTGTCACATGGTGGAGGTGATGTAGTCCTGACAACAACGGATGTGGTTGTCATAGTATGCCTAGTAGTTGAAGGAACAATCATATCAACTCTTGGAATGTGCACCGTGCGCTTGTTCTCCTCGTGGCCAACACGTCGTTTTATTTCCTGTTCAGCTTTGCAAGCAATATGAAACAAATGGTCCATAGGATAACACTCTTCATGAATTAGTATCTCTTGAATATCACGGTTTAATCCTCCCCAAAATCTATCCATAAAATCATCTTCACTTTCTTCTAAAGAGGAATGCAACAAGGTAGTTTATAAATCATCATAATATTTTGTTACAGTTTCACTACCTTGTTTTAAGTGTTGCAACTTCTTAATCATGTCACGAGTATAATAAGCAGGGACGAAAGTATGTCGCATGGCAAGTTTCAAATCATCCCAAGTAGTAGGTATATAATCAGGGTGTAACCGACAATATTCACTCCACCAAACCAAAGCATAACCAGTGAAAGAACCAACCGCAACCTTAACCTTTTTATGTTCATTGAAATTATGGGAAGCAAATATATTTTTTATGTCGAACTCCCATTCAATATATAAAGCAGGTTTAAAACGGCCATTAAATGGTGGTATAGATACATTAACCTGATGATGTGCATTTGGATGTTTGTGCACCTCTCGTGACGGTTGTGGTATTTGCAAAGGTGGTGGCACGTCTCCCGCGATCGACAAAGCCCATGAATTGACTCTGGATCCTGTCATGATTAGTAGAACAAGAAACAAAACCCAAAAATAATGTTCCTATAACTACTAGGATGTGGTGGTAAAACGCTCACAGTAAAGCAAATATCAATGTCTTACAAGTTCTTACCATGCAGCAGGCGGTGATCGGCAACCAGTGGTGTCAAGTAACTCCGAATATTGAGTAAAGCGATTGCCAGGGGAGCGTACGTATACACGGTGTAGAAATATGTGGAGCTGGGTTGGCTATATATGGTAGCAAAAGATTAGCAATAATCAATTCAAAGATGCAATGTTGAATAAACGCTCAATGACGGTACTGTGCTGGTCCTAGGCTAGACCGAACTAGAGACGCGAGCCTAGAACACTAATGAGGTCACGTCGTAGCACAACCAGCATCAATGAAGGATACAAAGTAGCTTTGGACAGCAAGATATAAGTGAAGATCACAATGGCAGTAAAGATAATGATGTGAAACAATAGCCAAGCTGTTTTACTGAACAGTGCACAAAACAGATTCCAATCCGAATTCAGGTACGAGATTGATTCTAGATAGATCCAATTTTTTTTCTTCTCTCTTTTTTTTCTCACGCTTTTTTTTTTCTTTTTCTTCTCCCTCTTTTTCTTTTTTTTTCTTTCCTTTTTTCTCTCTTTTTTTTTCTTTATCTTCTTTTTCTCCCTCTTTCCAAGACAAACTAGATAAGATGCAGATTCGATCAGGCGAAGATGTGAGTGACCTCAACTATGATTATGACAATAAACAGTGCATAGCACGTGGTGGAAATTGGTGGATTGGATGGTGGACAGCGGATGGGATAATGATGCAGCGGCTGCGTGACTAATGTGAATAGAACTCGAAACTCTAAAGGAACTAGACACTAAGACCAGCAACTCGACACGACGATGCAACCGATGATTCAACTATGCAAGCAATGAAAAGAAAATTGCAAAGGCTCAGACTGGCTTGGACCAAGGATGAATAGATCTAACTCTTTTTTGTGGCTTTTTCTTGGACAATAGGTAAGAAAATAAATCTAATCTAGGAAAACTGGAAATTCTCACCGAGCAACCTGAAAACTGATACCACTTGATAGAGTCAGGGTGTCCCGATCTTTCGATGAGATGATAACTATCGATTTGGTGGAGACGACTTTGACGATTCGACTACAAACGTGCACGACATTGCGCCTTAGCAATCGCTAAACCAACTCCGAGAGGTTATTGACCACGCCAGAGCACAATCAACCTGACCACGAAGGTCTATTCCTGCAAGCAATCGAAGAACAAGCAAGAATATGATAAAAGCAATCTGAATATTGCGAGTATATATGAAGTATTGATAAAGGTGGGGATCCGGAAACGGTCTTGGTCTGGTCGTTGGACACAAACGAAGTACACGAAGTTGCAATGGCTAACTTTTAACTAAACAAAACCCAAGGAAAAAGCTACTAGATGGATCTACTTATATAGGAGCAAGGGGTGGCGGCCAAGGAGGTGGGAGGACGTCCCAAGGCAGCCTAAAACTAAATCTAGGTCGTACAAGGCCAATGAGCCCAAGTGGAGGTGATGTAACACCTTTGTACTTGTAGTTTGACTCGGATTCTGCTGCAGCATCAGATTGTTTCGTCCACAACTCAACGCTCCGGACGAATTTGAAGGTGACTCCAATTGGGTTGGAAAGTGCACGAAATCTAGTTTCCAACAAAAAAAGAATCACCCAATTCGGAGTCCGTATGAAAAACTTGTGTGCATTTTGAGTCAGGTATGTCTGTGCAGTCCGAATCTGAATCCAGAACGTGAGAGACTTGGACTCTATCTTCTCTTGGGCCAAAAGTGACGTGAGAGAACTTTTTGGACAGCAAATAAACATCTCTTTCTTCCTTATCTTCATATGTGGATTGTACAAATGTCCCATACACCTGCAATTAGACAAAACACAAAAGTGTGTGAAGTATTTTTGTTCTGGATAACATAAATAGATTATTGAATAGTTTGCACTAGAAATCACCTGACAAATATGCATATATGCAATATTTTTGGTCATATCCAAGGTAGTCATGTTCTCATCAACAAGCAAGAAACTGAGATTGCAATCTGGATATCGCGAATATAAGATGAAAGCTTTATTGATCAAGGTGGGGTTCTGTGACGCCTTTGTCTGGTCGTTGAACACAAACGAAGTACGCGAAGTTGCAGCTATGGCGAACTTTTAATCTAAACAAAACCCAAAGTCTAAACGATGCCCTAAGGGCTGTATATATGGAGGAAGAGGGGGGAATTTCGTGGCCCTTGGTGGAGGGGTCCGAAATCAACCCTATCTCTTGTTTCCCCACACATACGGACTCTAAAAATAGCCTATACTTATGTATTTCGAAATTACATGGGCCTGGCCCAATAATAAGGTGACGCAGCACCTAAAATAGCCTCGAGACGAAATTTATGAAGTGGCATCTTGTATATTTCGTCCAAGGCTTCATGCACCCATTATGGTGGCTTCAAAGTCCTGAAATCATCACTTGTAACTCCGTTCTTATTCCCCTTGCGCATGCCATCATCTCCATGCTTGTTCTTGCTCCAATGTTCATCCTTCTCCAAGCTAGGCCCTTCATTTGTAAGCAAAACAAATGTATCCAATTTAGGCAGCATCATATTCTCATGAACATTAGAATCATTACCAAGAAACGAAAGTACCTGGTAATTTAGTTGGCGTGCACGAGCTCTAGTAATTGGTCCAGTATGTATAGCAGCAGGGGCTGTGGGTGTAACAATTGTATTGATGTCCTCATCAAAGAAGAAGAACTTTGTGCAGACCCGGCAGGTGCGCTCTTGGCAGATAATGGTGGTTGTTCCTGTTTTCTTGTATCACGGCTGTAGGAGGCACCTGAGTGAGGTGCTGGTGCAGTTGAAGTAGAAGATGCACGCGGTGTCCATGATGAAGGTCGGCCTGCAGAAAAGTTAGTTCGCGCCAATGCTTGTCGATCCTGCACTTCACGTTCAGCTTTACAAGCAAGATGGAATAAACGAGTGATATTAGTATACTCCTTATAGTCTAGAATGGTCTAAATCTCTCTATTTAATCCACCCAGAAAACGTGCAAGCATAGCCTCATTCTCCTCAACAACACCACATCGAATCATGCCAGTTTGTAATTCCTGATAATATTCTTCTACAGAATTTTTTCCTTGTCTTAAACGCTGCAATTTTTGAAGCAATTCACGTTGATAATATGGTGGAACCCAACGCGTACGCATAGCAGTTTTCAAAGCAGCCCAAGTAGTTGGAATAGGATATAATCTACAATGTTCAGACCACCAGACACATGCAAAACTAGTGAAAGCACAAACAGCAGCAGCAACCCGTCTCTCCTCGGGATATTGTAAACATGTAAAACGTTGTTCAGTTTCTAACTCCCAAGTAAGATATATATCAGGAACATATCTACCCTCAAATGGTGGAATATTCAATTTCAGTTTAGGAATATGGACATCATCTCGTACCTGAGGTGGTGGTGCAGGCCTACCATTACAAATATATACCTGAGGTCGACCTGCTGGTGGTGGTGCTGGTGGTTGCACGTAGTTCTGATTTTGAGCAACCTCATCCTCATAATCTCCCACATAATCATCCTCCTCCGCATCAGCAGCAGGAGCCACAGAAGTATCAACAGCAGCACCAACAGTTTGGCCAAACGCAAGAGGAACACGGCTCGCTCGGCGGAGGTCTATTTCGCGACGTGGAGGTAGTCGTTGTTGTTGTTGTTGTTGGAGAGGTGCGTTAGGTGCAGCGGGTGGTGGTGGTGGAAGACGCGCGAGCAATTGATTAAACTTGTTATCGAGCTTTGTTTCGAACGTCTTCTCCATGCCATCTATCTTCTCCATGGCCTCTTCAAATCTGTTTAGCACGTCTTGCACCTGTCCACTCATCATTTGCTGAAATTTATCATGCAAATCCTTATTCGTCATGTTCTCCCAGTCAGTCTCGTCGGCTTGTGATCCTGGCATGGTTAGCAGCAATAGAAACACACAAGAATATGATCCTACAGACTACTAACAAGAGGTGGTGGTGGGTGTCACAAATCCGTTAAGCAAATCTCAAATTCTTACCAGTTCTTACCCAGCAGCAGGCGGTGATCGGCAACCGTTGTAGTCAAAAACTCTCAAAGCTTGGATAGAGCGATTACCAGGGAGAGTCAAACGCACGACGTAGATGTATGTGGAGCTGGGAAGGCTTATAATATGGTAGCAAAATGGGTCAGCAATAATCAATTCAGAGATGCAAAGTTGAATAAACGCTCAACGACGGTACTGTGCTGGTCCTAGGCTAGACTGTGCTAGAGACGCGAGCCTAGAACACCAACAAAATCACGGCGCGGCACGTAAACAAGGGAAAAGCACACTCTGGAATTTTTTTTTCGCTCTTTCTTTTTTTTGCGCTCTTTTCTTTTGCGCTGCTTTTTTTTTTGCGAAAAATCACTATAATGGCGAGTGTCTCAAAACTCTTCCTAGCTCAAACTGACAGGATGGGCAAGAAATTTTTTCGACCAATTTTTTTTTCGACTGCCCGGACCCAAAAACTGGAAACGGGTCAAAAAAAACTTCCTATAATGGCACCTGTCTGAAAACACTCGGAAACACCTAAAAATAGGATAGCCAGAAATTTTTTCGAAAAATGCGTTTTCGAAAAATTTTGGGCCTAAACGAAGCGTGGTTTCCGGACTCTTTTTTTTCCGAAACCTACTCCGGCAAGGAAACACGAATCGGAATCTAGATGGATCTCGAAAACAAACCTAATATGACAAGAACTCGGATTGGTGGTGGATATATGGTGGTAGATGGCAGCGGTGGTGGTATATGACAGCTGTAGTGGTATATGGATACGGATTCGAAGCGGTGGCGGATAAGCGGTGGTGGTAGATGGCAACTCTAAAAGACTAGACTCTAAGACAAGCAACTAGACACGACGATGCAACCGCAAATTCAACAAAGCAAAACCCTAAAAAGATTATGCAAAGGCTCAGATTGGTTTGGATATGATGAACTAACCCTAATTTTTCTTGTGGCTTTTTCGTGGACTATAGGTATGAAGAACAGACTCGATCTAAACTACGAAAAACTGTAAAATCTCACCGAGCAACCTGGAAATCTGATACCACTTGATAAAGGCAAAGGTGTCCAGTCTTTCGATGAGATGATGGATATCGCTTTGGTGGCAGTCGACTTTGACGATCCGGCTACGAACGTGCGAGGACGTCGCGCCTTAGCAATCGCTAAACCAACTCCGAGAGGTTATTGACCACGCCGGAGCACGATCAACCTGACCACGAGGGTCTGTTTCCTGCGAGCAAACGAAGAACAAGCAAGAAACTGAGACTGCAATCTGGATATTGCGAATATAAGATGAAAGCTTTATTGATCAAGGTGGGGTTCTGTGACGCCTTTGTCTGGTCGTTGAACACAAACGAAGTACGCGAAGTTGCAGCTATGGCGAACTTTTAATCTAAACAAAACCCAAAGTCTAAACGATGCCCTAAGGGTTGTATATATGGAGGAAGAGGGGGGAATTTCGTGGCCCTTGGTGGAGGGGTCCGAAATCAACCCTATCTCTTGTTTCCCCACACATACGGACTCTAAAAATAGCCTATACTTATATATTTCGAAATTACATGGGCCTGGCCCAATAATAAGGTGACGCAGCACCTAAAATAGCCTCGGGACGAAATTTATGAAGTGGCATCTTCTATATTTCGTCCAAGGCTTCATGCACCCATTATGGTGGCTTCAAAGTCCTGAAATCATCACTTGTAACTCCGTTCTTGTTCCCCTTGCGCATGCCATCATCTCCATGCTTGTTCTTGCTCCAATGTTCATCCTTCTCCAAGCTAGGCCCTTCATTTGTAAGCAAAACAAATGTATCCAATTTAGGCAGCATCATATTCTCATGAACATTAGAATCATTACCAAGAAACGAAAACTATCTGGTAATTTAGTTGGCGTGCACGAGCTCTAGTAATTGGTCCAGTATGTATAGCAGCAGGGGCTGTGGGTGTAACAATTGTATTGATGTCCTCATCAACGAGTCGGTGGCAAGGGTGGAGGGCGCGCCCTAGGGGCGGGAAACCCCTACCTTGTGGGGCCGTCGGTGACCCCCTAACCTAGCTCTTCCTCCTATATATTCACATATATTCCAAAACCCTCATAAGCATCCACGAAAACACTTTCCCACTGCCGCAACCTTCTGTTCTTGTGAGATCCCATCTTGGGGCCTTTTCCGGCATCCTGTTAGAGGGGGATTTGATCATGGAGTGCATCTACATCAACTCTATTACCCTTCCGATGAAGCGTGAGTAGTTTACCACAGACCTACGGGTAAATAGCTAGTAGCTAGATGGCTTCTTCTCTCTCTTTGATTCTCAATATCATGTTCTCCTCGATGTTCTGCGAGATCTATCCGATGTAATCTTCTTTTGCTGTGTGTTTGTCGAGATCCGATGAATTGTGGATTTATGACCATCTTATCTATGGATACTATTTGAATCTTCTCTAAATTCTTATATGCATGATTTGATATCTTTGTATTTCTGTTTGAATTATCAGTTTGGTTTGGCCAACTAGATTGGGTTTTCTTGCAATGGGAGAGGTGCTTAGCTTTGGGTTCAATCTTGCGTGATTTCACCCAGTGACAAAGTAGGGATAGCGAGACACGTATTGAATTGTTGCCATCGAGATAAAAAGATCGGTTTTTGATCATATTTCTTGAGTTTATTCCTCTACATGTCATCTTACTTAAGGCGTTACTCCGTTCTTTATGAACTAAATACTCTAGATGCATGCTGCATAGCGGTCGATGTGTGGAGTAATAGTAGTAGATGGAGGCAGGAGTCGGTCTACTTGACATGGACGTGATGCCTATATTACATAATCATTGCCTTGGATATCATCATAACTTTGCACTTTTCTATCTATTGCTCGACAGTAATTTGTTCACCCACCGTATTATTTGCCTTCATCAGAGAGGCCTCTAGTGAAACCTATGGCCCCCGGGTCTATTTTCCATCATATCATTTTCCGATCTACTATTTTGCAATCTTTTGTTTTCAGATCTAAAACAAAAAACTCAAAATATTTTATATTTTGTTTAGTATTATCTATCTGTATCAGATCTCACCTTTGCAAGTGATAGAGGCGGAGGTGTCCCGTCTTTCGATGAGATGGTGGATTTCGCTTTGGTGGAAGTCGACTTTGACGATCCGACTACGAACGTGCGAGGACGTCGCGCCTTAGCAATCGCTAAACCAACTCCGAGAGGTTATTGACCACGCCGGAGCACGATCAACCTGACCACGAGGGTCTGTTTCCTGCGAGCAAACGAAGAACAAGCAAGAAACTAAGATTGCAATCTGGATATTGCGAATATAAGATGAAAGCTTTATTGATCAAGGTGGGGTTCTGTGACGCCTTTGTCTGGTCGTTGAACACAAACGAAGTACGCGAAGTTGCAGCTATGGCGAACTTTTAATCTAAACAAAACCCAAAGTCTAAACAATGCCCTAAGGGCTGTATATATGGAGGAAGAGGGGGGAATTTCGTGGCCCTTGGTGGAGGAGTCCGAAATCAACCCTATCTCTTGTTTCCCCACACATACGGACTCTAAAAATAGCCTATACTTATGTATTTCGAAATTACATGGGCCTGGCCCAATAATAAGGTGACGCAGCACCTAAAATAGCCTCGGGACGAAATTTATGAAGTGGCATCTTGTATATTTCGTCCAAGGCTTCATGCACCCATTATGGTGGCTTCAAAGTCCTGAAATCATCACTTGTAACTCCGTTCTTGTTTCCCTTGCGCATGCCATCATCTCCATGCTTGTTCTTGCTCCAATGTTCATCCTTCTCCAAGCTAGGCCCTTCATTTGTAAGCAAAACAAATGTATCCAATTTAGGCAGCATCATATTCTCATGAACATTAGAATCATTACCAAGAAACGAAAGTACCTGGTAATTTAGTTGGCGTGCACGAGCTCTAGTAACTGGTCCAGTATGTATAGCAGCAGGGGCTGTGGGTGTAACAATTGTATTGATGTCCTCATCAGTTGTTGTTGTTGTTGTTGGAGAGGTGCGTTAGCTGCAGCGGGTGGTGGTGGTGGAAGACGCGCGAGCAATTCATTAAACTTGTTATCGAGCTTTGTTTCGAACGTCTTCTCAAAGCCAGTGATCTTCTCCATGGCCTCTTCAAAATTGTTCAGCACATCTTGCACCTGTTCAGTCATCATTTGCTGAAACTTATCATGAAGCTCCTTGTTCGATAAATTCTCCCAGTCAATCTCGTCGGCTTGTGATCCTGGCATGGTTAGCAGCAATAGAAACACACAAGAATATGATCCTACAGACTACGAACAAGTGGTGGTGGTGGGTGTCACAAATCCGTCAAGCAAATCTCAAATTCTTACCAGTTCTTACCCAGCAGCAGGCGGTGATCGGCAACCGTTGTAGTCAAAAACTCTCAAAGCTTGGATAGAGCGATTACCAGGGAGAGTCAAACGCACGACGTAGATGTATGTGGAGCTGGGAAGGCTTATAATATGGTAGCAAAAAGGGTCAGCAATAATCAATTCAGAGATGCAAAGTTGAATAAACGCTCAACGATGGTACTGTGCTGGTCCTAGGCTAGACTGTGCTAGAAAAAGGATGATACATCACGTATGTGTGTTGATTGTAGAGGCATTAATAATATTACTATTCGTTATCGTCATCCTATTCCTAGGCTAGATGATATGCTTGATGAATTGAGTGGCTCTACAATATTCTCCAAAGTTGATTTGCGTAGTGGATACCATCAAATTCGTATGAAATTGGGAGATGAATGGAAAACAGCATTTAAAACTAAGTTTGGATTATATGAGTGGTTAGTCATGCCTTTTGGGTTAACTAATGCGCCTAGTACTTTCATGAGACTAATGAACGAAGTTTTACGTGCTTTCATTGGACGATTTGTGGTAGTCTATTTTGATGATATACTGATTTATAGCAGATCTTTGGAAGAACATTTGGAACATTTACGTGCTGTTTTTATTGCTCTACGTGATGCACGTTTGTTTGGTAACCTTGGTAAGTGCACCTTTTGCACCGACCGAGTGTCTTTTCTTGGCTATGTTGTTACTCCACAGGGAATTGAAGTTGACAAAGCCAAGATTGAAGCTATTGAGAGTTGGCCGCAGCCCAAAACGGTCACACAAGTGAGGAGTTTTCTTGGCCTCGCTGGATTCTATAGGCGTTTTGTGAGAGATTTCAGCACCATTGCTGCACCTCTCAACGAGCTTACAAAGAAGGATGTGCCTTTTCTTTGGGGTACCGCACAGGAAGAAGCCTTCACGGTATTGAAAGATAAGTTGACACATGCTCCTTTACTCCAACTTCCTGATTTTAATAAGACTTTTGAGCTTGAATGTGATGCTAGTGGAATTGGATTAGGAGGTGTGTTATTACAAGATGGCAAACCTGTTGCATACTTTTCTGAAAAATTGAGTGGGCCTAGTCTGAATTATTCTACTTATGATAAAGAATTATATGCTCTTGTTCGGACTTTAGAAACATGGCAACATTATATATGGCCCAAAGAATTTGTTATACATTCTGATCATGAATCTTTGAAACATATTAAAAGTCAAGCTAAACTGAATCGTAGACATGCTAAATGGGTTGAATTCATTGAGACTTTCCCTTATGTCATTAAACACAAGAAGGGAAAACAAAATGTTATTGCTGATGCATTGTCTCGTCGCTATACTATGCTTTCACAACTTGACTTCAAAATATTTGGTTTGGAGACCATCAAAGATCAATATGTGCATGATGCTGATTTTAAAGATGTAATGCAGAATTGTAAAGAAGAAAGAATGTGGAACAAGTTTGTTGTTAACGATGGATTTGTGTTTCGTGCTAACAAGCTATGCATTCCAGCTAGCTCCGTTCGTCTTTTGTTGTTGCAGGAGGCGCATGGAGGAGGATTAATGGGACACTTTGGCGTGAAGAAGACGGAGGACGTACTGGCTACACATTTCTTTTGGCCAAAGATGAGACGGGATGTTGAGCGTTTTATTGCTCGCTGCACTACATGTCAAAAAGCTAAGTCACGACTCAATCCTCATGGTTTATATATGCGTTTGCCTGTACCTAGTGTTCCTTGGGAGGATATATCTATGGACTTTGTTTTAGGTTTACCTCGAACAAAGAAGGGGAGGGATAGCATATTTGTTGTCGTGGATAGATTCTCGAAAATGGCACACTTTATACCATGTCATAAAAGCGATGATGCTGTTAATGTTGCTGATTTGTTCTTTCGTGAAATTATTCGCTTGCATGGTGTGCCAAATACTATTGTTTCAGATCGTGATACTAAATTTCTTAGCCACTTTTGGAGATGTTTATGGGCTAAGTTGGGGACTAAACTGCTTTTTAGTACTACTTGTCACCCCCAAACTGATGGACAAACTGAAGTAGTCAATAGAACGTTGTCTACTATGCTTAGGGCAGTTTTGAAGAATAATAAGAAAATGTGGGAGGAATGCTTGCCTCATATTGAATTTGCTTATAATCGTTCATTGCATTCTACTACTAAGATGTGCCCTTTTGAAGTTGTGTATGGTTTCCTACCTCGTGCACCTATTGATTTGTTGCCTCTTCCATCTTCGGAGAAGGTTAATTTTGATGCTAAACAACGTGCTGAATTGATTTTAAAAATGCATGAGTTAACTAAGGAAAACATTGAGCGTATGAATGCCAAATATAAACTTGCTGGAGATAAGGGTAGAAAACATGTTGTGTTTGCACCTGGAGATCTTGTTTGGTTACATTTGCGTAAGGATAGATTTCCTGAAAATAAATGATAATGCATATAAACTTGAGCTGCCTGCAGATTTTGGGGTTAGTCCCACTTTTAACATTGCAGATTTGAAGCCTTATTTGGGTGAGGAAGATGAACTTCCGTCGAGGACGACTTCATTTCAAGAAGGGGAGGATGATGAGGACATCAATACAATTGTTACACCCACAGCCCCTGCTGCTATACATACTGGACCAATTACTAGAGCTCGTGCACGCCAACTAAATTACCAGGTACTTTCGTTTCTTGGTAATGATTCTAATGTTCATGAGAATATGATGCTGCCTAAATTGGATACATTTGTTTTGCTTACAAATGAAGGGCCTAGCTTGGAGAAGGATGAACATTGGAGCAAGAACAAGCATGGAGATGATGGCATGCGCAAGGGGAACAAGAACGGAGTTACAAGTGATGATTTCAGGACTTTGAAGCCACCATAATGGGTGCACGAAGCCTTGGACGAAATATACAAGATGCCACTTCATAAATTTCGTCCCGAGGCTATTTTAGGTGCTGCGTCACCTTATTATTGGGCCAGGCCCATGTAATATTGAAATACATAAGTATAGGCTATTTTTGAGAGTCCGTATGTGTGGGGAAACAAGAGATAGGGTTGATTTCGGACCCCTCCACCAAGGACCACGAAATTCCCCCCCTCTTCCTCCATATATACAGCCCTTAGGGCATCGTTTAGACTTTGGGTTTTGTTTAGATTAAAAGTTCGCCATAGCTGCAACTTCGCGTACTTCGTTTGTGTTCAACGACCAGACAAAGGCGTCACAGAACCCCACCTTGATCAATAAAGCTTTCATCTTATATTCGCAATATCCAGATTGCAATCTCAGTTTCTTGCTTGTTCTTCGTTTGCTCGCAGGAAACAGACCCTCGTGGTCAGGTTGATCGTGCTCCGGCGTGGTCAATAACCTCTCGGAGTTGGTTTAGCGATTGCTAAGGCGCGATGTCCTCGCACGTTCGTAGTCGGATCGTCAAAGTCGACTTCCACCAAAGCGATATCCATCATCTCATCGAAAGACGGGACACCTTTGCCTCTATCAAGAGGTGCAGCAATGGTGCTGAAATCTCTCACAAAACACCTATAGAATCCAGCGAGGCCAAGAAAACTCCTCACTTGTGTGACCGTTTTGGGCTGCGGCCAACTCTCAATAGCTTCAATCTTGGCTTTATCAACTTCAATTCCCTGTGGAGTAACAACATAGCCAAGAAAAGATACTCGGTCGGTGCAAAAGGTGCATTTCCCATGGTTACCAAACATACGTGCATCACGTAGAGCAATAAAAACAGCACGTAAATGTTCCAAATGTTCTTCCAAAGATCTGCTATAAATCAATATGTCATCAAAGTAAACTACCACAAATCGTCCAATGAAAGCACGTAAAACTTCGTTCATTAATCTCATGAAAGTACTAGGTGCATTAGTTAACCCAAAAGGCATGACTAACCACTCATATAATCCAAACTTAGTTTTAAATGCTGTTTTCCATTCATCTCCCAATTTCATACGAATTTGATGGTAGCCACTACGCAAATCAACTTTGGAGAATATTGTAGAGCCACTCAATTCATCAAGCATATCATCTAGCCTAGGAATAGGATGACGATAACGAATAGTAATATTATTAATGCCTCTACAATCAACACACATACGTGATGTACCATCCTTTTTCGGCACTAGAATAATAGGAACAGCACAAGGACTAAGGGATTCGCGTATATAACCTTTGTGGAGAAGCTCTTGTACTTGACGCATAATCTCCTTCGTCTCCTCTGGATTGGTACGGTATGGTGCACGTTTTGGCAGTGAAGCACCGGGAATTAAGTCAATCTGATGCTCAATCCCTCGAATAGGCGGTAATCCCGGTGGCACGTCTTGTGGAAAAACGTCAGCGAACTCCTGCAAAATGTTAGTGACAGCAGGAGGCAAAGAGGAAGGCACGTCCTCGAATGAAAATAATGCCTCTTTGCACACAAAAGCATAGCAAACAGATTTGCTGAAATCTAGCTCATCAATATCAGATTTGGTGGCAAATAAACATGCACTTTTCAATTTAATTTCAGAAGCAACACTAGATGGTTTATTATTAGGCTTCATTTGTTGCTCAAATTCTTTTGCCACAATCTGTTTTTCACACTTATTCTTCTCCTGTTGTGCTTTATTAGCTCTATTAATATCATCTTTCAAAATGGAATCAGGAGTCATAGGAAGCAAAGTAATATTTTTATCCTTATGAACAAGAGTATAGTTGATGAGGACATCAATACAATTGTTACACCCACAGCCCCTGCTGCTATACATACTGGACCAATTACTAGAGCTCGTGCACGCCAACTAAATTACCAGGTACTTTCGTTTCTTGGTAATGATTCTAATGTTCATGAGAATATGATGCTGCCTAAATTGATTACATTTGTTTCGCTTACAAATGAAGGGCCTAGCTTGGAGAAGGATGAACATTGGAGCAAGAACAAGCATGGAGATGATGGCATGCGCAAGGGGAACAAGAACGGAGTTACAAGTGATGATTTCAGGACTTTGAAGCCACCATAATGGGTGCATGAAGCCTTGGACGAAATATACAAGATGCCACTTCATAAATTTCGTCCCGAGGCTATTTTAGGTGCTGCGTCACCTTATTATTGGGCCAGGCCCATGTAATTTCGAAATACATAAGTATAAGCTATTTTTAGAGTCCGTATGTGTGGGGAAACAAGAGATAGGGTTGATTTCGGACCCCTCCACCAAGGGCCACGAAATTCCCCCCTCTTCCTCCATATATACAGCCCTTAGGGCATCGTTTAGACTTTGGGTTTTGTTTAGATTAAAAGTTCGCCATAGCTGCAACTTCGCGTACTTCATTTGTGTTCAACGACCAGACAAAGGCGTCACAGAACCCCACCTTGATCAATAAAGCTTTCATCTTATATTCGCAATATCCAGATTGCAATCTTAGTTTCTTGCTTGTTCTTCGTTTGCTCGCAGGAAACAGACCCTCGTGGTCAGGTTGATCGTGCTCCGGCGTGGTCAATAACCTCTCGGAGTTGGTTTAGCGATTGCTAAGGCGCGACGTCCTCGCACGTTCGTAGTCGGATCGTCAAAGTCGACTTCCACCAAAGCGAAATCCACCATCTCATCGAAAGACGGGACACCTTTGCCTCTATCAATAGTGATTGTTTCTACCATGGTGTACAGAGTTTTTATCAAATTGCCATGGTCTACCAAGTAATAAGGAACATGCTTGCATAGGTACCACATCACAATCAACATAATCAGCATATGTAGAGATACTAAAATGCACACGAACAGTACGTGTTACCTTAACCTTGCCGCTGTTGTTGAACCATTGGATGTAGTAAGGATGTGGATGTGGTCTTGTGGTGAGAGAAAGCTTCTCCACCATCTCCATGCTAGCCAAGTTGTTGCAGCTCCCTCCGTCTATTATGACGCGCACAGAACGTTCCTTCACAACTCCCTTGGTATGGAACAAATTGTGCCTCTGATTTTGCTCAGCTTGTGTGACCT
The DNA here is from genome assembly GCF_002162155.2 of Triticum dicoccoides. Classification (NCBI taxonomy): domain Eukaryota; kingdom Viridiplantae; phylum Streptophyta; class Magnoliopsida; order Poales; family Poaceae; genus Triticum; species Triticum dicoccoides. The sequence goes on along the minus strand of NC_041380.1, from coordinate 226,211,581 downwards.
GCACACTCAAAACACGTTGAGCAACTAAACATTCATACCTGTCAGCGTCTTCAGGAGCCATGTATTGCGTCTCATGATCAGAATCATCTCCACCATGTTCTTCACATGTAATAAGAGCCAAAGTCTCCTCATCATAGTCACTAGCGGACTCATATCCACCATCCGCGGTAGCAATCATCACACGCGGAGATTTGCATTCTCTCGCATAATGACCTCCTCCCTTACAACGACGACAAATAATATCACTTGTGTGCTGATGAGGACATCAATACAATTGTTACACCCACAGCCCCTGCTGCTATACATACTGGACCAATTACTAGAGCTCGTGCACGCCAACTAAATTACCAGGTACTTTCGTTTCTTGGTAATGATTCTAATGTTCATGAGAATATGATGCTGCCTAAATTGGATACATTTGTTTTGCTTACAAATGAAGGGCCTAGCTTGGAGAAGGATGAACATTGGAGCAAGAACAAGCATGGAGATGATGGCATGCGCAAGGGGAACAAGAACGGAGTTACAAGTGATGATTTCAGGACTTTGAAGCCACCATAATGGGTGCATGAAGCCTTGGACGAAATATACAAGATGCCACTTCATAAATTTCGTCCCAAGGCTATTTTAGGTGCTGCGTCACCTTATTATTGGGCCAGGCCCATGTAATTTCGAAATACATAAGTATAGGCTATTTTTAGAGTCCGTATGTGTGGGGAAACAAGAGATAGGGTTGATTTCGGACCCCTCCACCAAGGGCCACGAAATTCCCCCCCCTCTTCCTCCATATATACAGCCCTTAGGGCATCGTTTAGACTTTGGGTTTTGTTTAGATTAAAAGTTCGCCATAGCTGCAACTTCGCGTACTTCGTTTGTGTTCAACGACCAGACAAAGGCGTCACAGAACCCCACCTTGATCAATAAAGCTTTCATCTTATATTCGCAATATCCAGATTGCAATCTTAGTTTCTTGCTTGTTCTTCGTTTGCTCGCAGGAAACAGACCCTCGTGGTCAGGTTGATCGTGCTCCGGCGTGGTCAATAACCTCTCGGAGTTGGTTTAGCGATTGCTAAGGCGCGACGTCCTCGCACGTTCGTAGTCGGATCGTCAAAGTCGACTTCCACCAAAGCGAAATCCATCATCTCATCGAAAGACGGGACACCTTTGCCTCTATCAAGTGGTATCAGATTTCCAGGTTGCTCGGTGAGATTTTACAGTTTTTTAGTAGTTTAGATCGAGTCTGCTCTTCATACCTATAGTCCACGAAAAAGCCACAAAAAAAAATTTAGGGTTAGTTCATCATATCCGAACCAATCTGAGCCTTGCATAATCTTTTTAGGGTTTTGCTTTGTTGAATTTGCGGTTGCATCGTCGTGTCTAGTTGCTGGTCTTAGAGTCTAGTCTTTTAGAGTTTCGAGTTCTGGTCATAACTTGTCACGCCGCCGCCGCACCATCATCATCGCCCCTGCCATCTACCACCACCGCACCGAATCCGTATCCATATACCACCACCAATCCGTGTCCATATACCACCACCGATCCATATCCATATACTACCACCGCTACCACCACCGCTGCCATATACCACCACCATATATCCACCACCAATCCGAGTTCTTTGCTTATTAGGTTTGTTTTCGGGATCCATCTAGATTCCGATTCGTGTTTCCTTGCCGGAGTCGGGTAGCCACGCTCCGTTTAGGCCCAAAATTTTTCGAAAACGCATTTTTCGAAAAAATTTCTGGCTATCCTATTTTTAGGTGTTTCTGAGTGTTTTGAGACAGGTGCCATTATAGGAAGTTTTTTTTGACCCGTTTCCAGTTTTTGGGTTCGGCAGCCGAAAAAAAAAAATTGGTCGAAAAAATTTCGTGCCCATCCTGTCAGTTTGAGCTTGGAAGAGTTTTGAGACACTAGCCATTATAGTGATTTTTCGCAAAAAAAAAAGCAGCGCAAAAAAAAAAGAGAGCGCAAAAAAAAAGAGCGAAAAAAAATTCAGAGTGTGCTTTTCCCTTGTTTACGTGCCGCGCCGTGATTTTGTTAGTGTTCTAGGCTCGCGTCTCTAGCACAGTCTAGCCTAGGACCAGCACAGTACCGTCGTTGAGCGTTTATTCAACTTTGCATCTCTGAATTGATTATTGCTGACCCTTTTTGCTACCATATTATAAGCCTTCCCAGCTCCACATACATCTACGTCGTGCGTTTGACTCTCCCTGGTAATCGCTCTATCCAAGCTTTGAGAGTTTTTGACTACAACGGTTGCCGATCACCGCCTGCTGCTGGGTAAGAACTGGTAAGAATTTGAGTTTTGCTTGACGGATTTGTGACACCCACCACCACCACTTGTTCGTAGTCTGTAGGATCATATTCTTGTGTGTTTCTATTGCTGCTAACCATGCCAGGATCACAAGCCGACGAGATTGACTGGGAGAATTTATCGAACAAGGAGCTTCATGATAAGTTTCAGCAAATGATGACTGAACAGGTGCTAGATGTGCTGAATAATTTTGAAGAGGCCATGGAGAAGATCACTGGCTTTGAGAAGACGTTCGAAACAAAGCTCGCTAACAAGTTTAATGAATTGCTCGCGCGTCTTCCACCACCACCACCCGCTGCACCTAACGCACCTCTCCAACAACAACAACAACGACTACCTCCACGTCGCGAAGCAGACCTCCGCCGAGCAAGCCGTGTTCCTCTTGCGTTTGGCCAAACTGTTGGTGCTGCTGTTGATACTTCTGTGGCTCCTGCTGCTGATGCGGAGGAGGATGATTATGTGGGAGATTATGAGGATGAGGTTGATCAAAATCAACATTACGTGCAGCCACCTGTACCACCACCAGCAGGTCGACCTCAGGTATATATTCGTAATGGTAGGCCTGCACCACCACCTCAGGTACGAGATGATGTCCATATTCCTAAACTGAAATTGAATATTCCACCATTTGAGGGTAGATATGTTCCTGATATATATCTTACTTGGGAATTAGAAACTGAACAACGATTTACATGTTTACAATATCCTGAGGAGAGACGAGTTGCTGCTGCCGTTTGTGCTTTCACTAGTTTTGCATGTGTATGGTGGTCTGAACATTGTAGATTATATCCTATTCCAACTACTTGGGCTGCTTTGAAAACTGCTATGCGTACGCGTTGGGTTCCACCATATTATCAATGTGAATTGCTTCAAAAATTGCAGCGTTTAAGACAAGGGAAAAATTCTGTAGAAGAATATTATCAGGAATTACAAACTGGCATGATTAGATGTGGTATTGTTGAGGAGAATGAAGCTATGCTTGCACGTTTTCTGGGTGGATTAAATAGAGAGATTCAGACCATTCTAAACTATAAGGAGTATACTAATATCACTCGTTTATTCCATCTTGCTTGTAAAGCTGAACGTGAAGTGCAGGATCGACAAGCATTGGGGCGAACTAACTTTTCTGCAGGCCGACCTTCATCATGGACACCACGTGCATCTTCTACTTCAACTGCACCAGCACCTCCATCCGGTGCCACCTCCAGCCGTGATACAAGAAAACAGGCACAACCACCATTATCTGCCAAGAGCGCACCTGCGGGGCCTGCACAGCGTTCTTCTTCTTCCATGGCATCAACAGGGCACACAAG
>NC_041380.1:226027837-226206957 GCF_002162155.2 Triticum dicoccoides | reverse complement strand
GTCTAGAATGGTCTGAATCTCTCTATTTAATCCACCCAGAAAACGTGCAAGCATAGCTTCATTCTCCTCAACAATACCACATCTAATCATGCCAGTTTGTAATTCCTGATAATATTCTTCTACAGAATTTTTCCCTTGTCTTAAACGCTGCAATTTTTGAAGCAATTCACGTTGATAATATGGTGGAACCCAACGCGTACGCATAGCAGTTTTCAAAGCAGCCCAAGTAGTTGGAATAGGATATAATCTACAATGTTCAGACCACCATACACATGCAAAACTAGTGAAAGCACAAACGGCAGCAGCAACTCGTCTCTCCTCAGGATATTGTAAACATGTAAATCGTTGTTCAGTTTCTAATTCCCAAGTAAGATATATATCAGGAACATATCTACCCTCAAATGGTGGAATATTCAATTTCAGTTTAGGAATATGGACATCATCTTGTACCTGAGGTGGTGGTGCAGGCCTACCATTACGAATATATACCTGAGGTCGACCTGCTGGTGGTGGTACAGGTGGCTGCACGTAGTGTTGATTTTGATCAACCTCATCCTCATAATCTCCCACATAATCATCCTCCTCCGCATCAGCAGCAGGAGCCACAGAAGTATCAACAGCAGCACCAACAGTTTGGGCAAACGCAAGAGGAACTGATAGAGGCGGGGTGTCCCGATCTTTCGATGAGATGATAACTATCGATTTGGTGGAGACGACTTTGACGATCCGACTACAAACGTGCACGACGTTGCGCCTTAGCAATCGCTAAACCAACTCCGAGAGGTTACTGACGATGCTGGAAGCACGGTCAGCCTGACCACGAAGGTCTATTCCTGCAAGCAATCGAAGAACGAGCAAGAATATGATAAAGCAATCTGAATATTGCGAATATATATGAAGTATTTATAATGGTGGGGATCCGTAAGCGGTCTTGGTCTGGTCGTTGGACACAAACGAAGTACACGAAGTTGCAATGGCTAACTTTTAACTAAACAAATCCCAAGCAAAAGCTACTAGATGGATCTACTTATATAGGAGCAAGGGGTGGCGGCCAAGGAGGTGGGAGGACGTCCCAAGGCAGCCTAAAACTAAATCTAGGTCGTACAAGGCCAATGGGCCCAAGTGGAGGTGATGTAACACCTTTGGACTTGTAGTTTGACTCGGATTCTGCTGCAGCATCAGATTGTTTCGTCCACAACTCAACGCTCCGGACGAATTTGAAGGTGATTCCAATTGGGTTGGAAAGTGCACGAAATCTAGTTTCCAAAAAAAAAACAATCACCCAATTCGGAGTCCGTATGAAAAACTTGTGTGCGTTTTGAGTCAGGTGTGTCTGTGCAGTCCGAATCTGAATCCAGAACGTGAGAGACTTGGACTCTATCTTCTCTTGGGCCAAAAGTGACGTGAGAGAACTTTTTGGACAGCAAATAAACATCTTTCTTCCTTATCTTCATATGTGGATTGTACAAATGTCCCATACACCTGCAATTAGACAAAACACAAAAGTGTGTGAAGTATTTTTGTTCTGGATAACATAAATAGATTATTGAATAGTTTGCACTAGAAATCACCTGACAAATATGCATATATGCAATATTTTTGGTCACATCCAAGGTAGTCATGTCCTCATCATCCTCCCCTTCTTGAAAATAAAGCCGTCCTCGGTGTTGCTTAATCTGAAATGTGGCTAACAAAAGAGACAAGGTGTACATGTTGTATATGTATATGTCATCCATTTTTACTTCCCTTGATTTTTGCATATATGACACATGAATAGATGAGTAACTTGCATAGTTCATAAAATCTAAAGCCAAAAAATTAGCACAAGAAGTAGAAGGCATGAAAATATTGCAACTCAGTTTGCACATATAAGTGAAGCTCTTATTCATTTCAAAAGATTGACAATGTTCATCATTAAACCATCCCAACATTGGTGAATAAACCTTACTTGCATCAAATTTACATGCTACAACATGCTTAAATAAGCAAACATGCAATAAGTCATTCAACACAGAATCATCACCAAGATTAGAGGTCATATCAAAGTGATTAAACATTGGTTCTTTTGCATCAATAGTTAATTCAATGGGTGCACTCAAAATTGTTGGTATTTCAGTTGTTTGATCACATGGCAAAGTCAAATTATCAACGTAGTCCTCTAAAATAGGAGGTGTGATCAAAGTAGTGGGTAGCTCATCAGATGGTGCATTCAAATTGACAAGGCATTCATCATTCTCATGTAGAGATGGAAGATCAGTACCTTTGTCATTACCTCTTATGATCAACTCAGATGATGTAGCCACTCTCGGGGGCGATGTGTCACATGGTGAAGGTGATGTAGTCCTGACAACAACGGATGTGGTTGTCATAGTATGCCTAGTAGTTGAAGGAACAATCATATCAACTCTTGGAATGTGCACCGTGCGCTTGTTCTCCTCGTGGCCAACACGTCGTTTTATTTCCTGTTCAGCTTTGCAAGCAAGATGAAACAAATGGTCCATAGGATAACACTCTTCATGAATTAGTATCTCTTGAATATCCCGGTTTAATCCTTCCCAAAATCTATCCATAAAATCATCTTCACTTTCTTCTAAAGAGGAATGCAATAAGGTAGTTTGTAAATCATCATAATATTTTGTTACAGTTTCACTACCTTGTTTTAAGTGTTGCAACTTCTTAATCATGTCACGAGTATAATAAGCAGGGACGAAAGTATGTCGCATGGCAAGTTTCAAATCATCCCAAGTAGTAGGTATATAATCAGGGTGTAACCGACAATATTCACTCCACCAAACCAAAGCATAACCAGTGAAAGAACCAACCGCAACCTTAACCTTTTTATGTTCATCGAAATTATGGGAAGCAAATATATTTTTTATGTCGAACTCCCATTCAATATATAAAGCAGGTTTAAAACGGCCATTAAATGGTGGTATAGATACATTAACCTGATCATGTGCATTTGGATGTTTGAGCACCTCTCGTGACGGTTGTGGTATTTGCAAAGGTGGTGGCACGTCTCCCGCGATCGACAAAGCCCATGAATTGACTCTGGATCCTGTCATGATTAGTAGAACAAGAAACAAAACCCAAAAATAATGTTCCTATAACTACTAGGATGTGGTGGTAAAACGCTCACAGTAAAGCAAATATCAATGTCTTACAAGTTCTTACCATGCAGCAGGCGGTGATCGGCAACCAGCGGTGTCAAGTAACTCCGAATATTGAGTAAAGCGATTGCCAGGGGAGCGTACGTATACACGGTGTAGAAATATGTGGAGCTGGGTTGGCTATATATGGTAGCAAAAGATTAGCAATAATCAATTCAAAGATGCAATGTTGAATAAACGCTCAACGACGGTACTGTGCTGGTCCTAGGCTAGACCGTACTAGAGACGCGAGCCTAGAACACTAATGAGGTCATGGTGTAGCACAACTAGCATCAATGAAGGATACTAAGTAGCTCTTGACAGCAAGATATAAGTGAATATCACAACGGCAGTGAAGATAATGATGAAAAACAACTGCCAAGCAGGATATACAACAACTCTCTCTCCAACTTTCCTCTTGAAAAGTTTAAGACAATTTTCTGATAAATTCTTTCAAAGAATGCTATTAAATCAAGCTTTCCAATGAAAAAAGAATCACTCGATTCCGAGTTGATATGAGGAGTCAAAGAATTCTAAAACTGGCCTGAAAAATTGGAACAAGCTGTGTTCACGAACTTCGGAGGGCAAAAAGACCTATTTAGAAGCCGATTTTGAGGTGTCAAATATTGAACTAGCTTCTGCAACTATTTAGATGCGGCTTGTCGCTATCTTCAATTTGAGTACTCACGGAGCCAAAACGGACTTCGTATGAGGAAGATACACCTGTTTTACTGAACAGTGCGCAAAACAGATTCCAATCCGAATTCAGGTACGAGATTGATTCTAGATAGATCCAATTTTTTTTCTTCTCTCTTTTTTTTTCTCACGCTTTTTTTCTTTTTCTTCTCTCTCTGTTTCTTTTTTTTTTCTTTCCTTTTTTCTCTTTTTTTTTCTCTCTTTTTTTCTCCCTCTTGCCAAGACAAACTAGATAAGATGCAGATTGGATCAGGCGAAGATGTGAATGACCTCAACTATGATTATGACAATGAACAGTGCGTAGCACGTGGTGGAAATTAATAGATGGGATTGTGGACGGCGGAAGGGATAATGATGCAGCGGCGGCGTGACTAATGTGAACAGAACTCGAAACTCTAAAGGAACTAGACACTAAGACCAGCAACTCGACACGATGATGCAACCGATAATTCAACTATGCAAGCAATGAAAAGAAAATTGCAAAGGCTCAGACTGGCTTGGACCAAGGATGAATAGATCTAACTCTTTTTTGTGGCTTTTTCTTGGACAATAGGTAAGAAAATAAATCTAATCTAGGAAAACTGGAAATTCTCACCGAGCAACCTGAAAACTGATACCACTTGATAGAGGCGGGGTGTCCCGATCTTTCGATGAGATGATAACTATCGATTTGGTGGAGACGACTTTGACGATCCGACTACAAACGTGCACGACGTTGCGCCTTAGCAATCGCTAAACCAACTCCGAGAGGTTACTGACGATGCTGGAAGCACGGTCAGCCTGACCACGAAGGTCTATTCCTGCAAGCAATCGAAGAACGAGCAAGAATATGATAAAGCAATCTGAATATTGCGAATATATATGAAGTATTTATAATGGTGGGGATCCGTAAGCGGTCTTGGTCTGGTCGTTGGACACAAACGAAGTACACGAAGTTGCAATGGCTAACTTTTAACTAAACAAATCCCAAGCAAAAGCTACTAGATGGATCTACTTATATAGGAGCAAGGGGTGGCGGCCAAGGAGGTGGGAGGACGTCCCAAGGCAGCCTAAAACTAAATCTAGGTCGTACAAGGCCAATGGGCCCAAGTGGAGGTGATGTAACACCTTTGGACTTGTAGTTTGACTCGGATTCTGCTGCAGCATCAGATTGTTTCGTCCACAACTCAACGCTCCGGACGAATTTGAAGGTGATTCCAATTGGGTTGGAAAGTGCACGAAATCTAGTTTCCAACAAAAAAAGAATCACCCAATTCGGAGTCCGTATGAAAAACTTGTGTCCGTTTTGAGTCAGGTGTGTCTGTGCAGTCCGAATCTGAATCCAGAACGTGAGAGACTTGGACTCTATCTTCTCTTGGGACAAAAGTGACGTGAGAGAACTTTTTGGACAGCAAATAAACATCTCTTTCTTCCTTCTCTTCATATGTGGATTGTACAAATGTCCCATACACCTGCAATTAGACAAAACACAGAAGTGTGTGAAGTATTTTTGTTCTGGATAACATAAATAGATTATTGAATAGTTTGCACTAGAAATCACCTGACAAATATGCATATATGCAATATTTTTGGTCATATCCAAGGTAGTCATGTCCTCATCATCCTCCCCTTCTTGAAAATAAAGCCGTCCTCGGCGTTGGTTAATCTGAAATGTGGCTAACAAAAGAGACAAGGTGTACATGTTGTATATGTATTTGTCATCCATTTTTACTTCCCTTGATTTTTGCATATATGACACATGAATAGATGAGTAACTTGCATAGTTCATAAAATCTAAAGCCAAAAAATTAGCACAAGAAGTAGAAGGCATGAAAATATTGCAACTCAGTTTGCACATATAAGTGAAGCTCTTATTCATTTCAAAAGATTGACAATGTTCATCATTAAACCATCCCAACATTGGTGAATAAACCTTACTTGCATCAAATTTACATGCTACAACATGCTTAAATAAGCAAACATGCAATAAGTCATTCAACACAGAATCATCACCAAGATTAGAGGTCATATCAAAATGATTAAACATTGGTTCTTTTGCATCAATAGTTAATTCAATGGGTGCACTCAAAATTGTTGGTATTTCAGTTGTTTGATCACATGGCAAAGTCAAATTATCAACGCAGTCCTCTAAAATAGGTGGTGTGATTGATAGAGGCAAAGGTGTCCCGATCTTTTGATGACATGATAACTATCGATTTGGTGGAGACGACTTTGACGATCCGACTACAAACATGCACGACGTTGCGCCTTAGCAATCGCTAAACCAACTCCGAGAGGTTATTGACCACGTCGAAGCACAATCAACCTGACCACGAAGGTCTATTCCTGCAAGCAATCGAAGAACAAACAAAAATATGTAAAGTAATCTGAATATTGCGAATATAGATGAAGTATTGATAAAGGTGGGGATCCGTAAGCGGTCTTGGTCTGGTCGTTGGACACAAACGAAGTACACGAAGTTGCAATGGCTAACTTTTAACTAAACAAATCCCAAGGAAAAGCTACTAGATGGATCTACTTATATAGGAGCAAGGGGTGGCGGCCAAGGAGGTGGGAGGACGTCCCAAGGCAGCCTAAAACTAAATCTAGGTCGTACGAGGCCAATGGGCCCAAGTGGAGGTGATGTAACACCTTTGGACTTGTAGTTTGACTCGGATTCTGCTGCAGCATCAGATTGTTTCGTCCACAACTCAACGCTCCGGACGAATTTGAAGGTGATTCCAATTGGGTTTGAAAGTGCACGAAATCTAGTTTCCAACAAAAAAAGAATCACCCAATTCGGAGTCCGTATGAAAAACTTGTGTGCGTTTTGAGTCAGGTGTGTCTGTGCAGTCCGAATCTGAATCCAGAACGTGAGAGACTTGGACTCTATCCTCTCTTGGGCCAAAAGTGACGTGAGAGAACTTTTTGGACAGCAAATAAACATCTCTTTCTTCCTTATCTTCATATGTGGATTGTACAAATGTCCCATACACCTGCAATTAGACAAAACACAAAAGTGTGTGAAGTATTTTTGTTCTGGATAACATAAATAGATTATTGAATAGTTTGCACTAGAAATCACGTGACAAATATGCATATATGCAATATTTTTGGTCATATCCAAGGTAGTCATGTCCTCATCATCCTCCCCTTCTTGAAAATAAAGCCGTCCTCGGCGTTGCTTAATCTGAAATGTGGCTAACAAAAGAGACAAGGTGTACATGTTGTATATGTATATGTCATCCATTTTTACTTCCCTTGATTTTTGCATATATGACACATGAATAGATGAGTAACTTGCAAAGTTCATAAAATCTAAAGCCAAAAAATTAGCACAAGAAGTAGAAGGCATGAAAATATTGCAACTCAGTTTGCACATATAAGTGAAGCTCTTATTCATTTCAAAAGATTGACAATGTTCATCATTAAACCATCCCAACATTGGTGAATAAACCTTACTTGCATCAAATTTACATGCTACAACATGCTTAAATAAGCAAACATGCAATAAGTCATTCAACACAGAATCATCACCAAGATTACAGGTCATATCAAAATGATTAAACATTGGTTCTTTTGCATCAATAGTTAATTCAATGGGTGCACTCAAAATTGTTGGTATTTCAGTTGTTTGATCACATGGCAAAGTCAAATTATCAATGTAGTCCTCTAAAATAGGTGGTGTGATCAAAGTAGTGGGTAGCTCATCAGATGGTGCATTCAAATTGACAAGGCATTCATCATTCTCATGTAGAGATGGAAGATCAGTACCTTTGTCATTACCTCTTATGATCAACTCAGATGATGTAGCCACTCTCGGGGGCGATGTGTCACATGGTGGAGGTGATGTAGTCCTGACAACAACGGATGTGGTTTTCATAGTATGCCTAGTAGTTGAAGGAACAATCATATCAACTCTTGGAATGTGCACCGTGCGCTTGTTCTCCTCGTGGCCAACACGTCGTTTTATTTCCTGTTCAGCTTTGCAAGCAAGATGAAACAAATGGTCCATAGGATAACACTCTTCATGAATTAGTATCTCTTGAATATCACGGTTTAATCCTCCCCAAAATCTATCCATAAAATCATCTTCACTTTCTTCTAAAGAGGAATGCAACAAGGTAGTTTGTAAATCATCATAATATTTTGTTACAGTTTCACTACCTTGTTTTAACTGTTGCAACTTCTTAATCATGTCACGAGTATAATAAGCAGGGACGAAAGTATGTCGCATGGCAAGTTTCAAATCATCCCAAGTAGTAGGTATATAATCAGGGTGTAACCGACAATATTCACTCCACCAAACCAAAGCATAACCAGTGAAAGAACCAACCGCAACCTTAACCTTTTTATGTTCATTGAAATTATGGGAAGCAAATATATTTTTTATGTCGAACTCCCATTCAATATATAAAGCAGGTTTAAAACGGCCATTAAATTGTGGTATAGATACATTAACCTCATCATGTGCATTTGGATGTTTGTGCACCTCTCGTGACGGTTGTGGTATTTGCAAAGGTGGTGGCACGTCTCCCGTGATCGACAAAGCCCATGAATTGACTCTGGATCCTGTCAAGATGTAGAGTGGATCAAGCGAAGATGGGAACGATCTCAACTATGATTATGACAATGAACGGTGGGTAGCACGTGGAGGAAATTGATGGATGGGTGGTGGACAGCGGAAGGGATAACGATGCAGCGGCGACGTGACTAATGTGAACAGAACTCGAAACTCTAAACGACCTAGACACTAAGACCAGCAACTCGACACGACGATGCAACCGATAATTCAACTATGCAAGCAATGAAAAGAAAATTGCAAAGGCTCAGACTGGCTTGGAAAAAGGATGAATAGATCTAACTCTTTTTTGTGGATTTTTCTTGGACAATAGGTAAGAAAATAAATCTAATCTAGGAAAACTGGAAATTCTCACCGAGCAACCTGAAAACTGATACCACTTGATAGAGGCGGGGTGTCCCGATCTTTCGATGAGATGATAACTATCGATTTGGTGGAGACGACTTTGACGATCCGACTACAAACGTGCACGACGTTGCGCCTTAGCAATCGCTAAACCAACTCCGAGAGGTTACTGACGATGCTGGAAGCACGGTCAGCCTGACCACGAAGGTCTATTCCTGCAAGCAATCGAAGAACGAGCAAGAATATGATAAAGCAATCTGAATATTGCGAATATATATGAAGTATTTATAATGGTGGGGATCCGTAAGCGGTCTTGGTCTGGTCGTTGGACACAAACGAAGTACACGAAGTTGCAATGGCTAACTTTTAACTAAACAAATCCCAAGCAAAAGCTACTAGATGGATCTACTTATATAGGAGCAAGGGGTGGCGGCCAAGGAGGTGGGAGGACGTCCCAAGGCAGCCTAAAACTAAATCTAGGTCGTACAAGGCCAATGGGCCCAAGTGGAGGTGATGTAACACCTTTGGACTTGTAGTTTGACTCGGATTCTGCTGCAGCATCAGATTGTTTCGTCCACAACTCAACGCTCCGGACGAATTTGAAGGTGATTCCAATTGGGTTGGAAAGTGCACGAAATCTAGTTTCCAACAAAAAAAGAATCACCCAATTCGGAGTCCGTATGAAAAACTTGTGTGCGTTTTGAGTCAGGTGTGTCTGTGCAGTCCGAATCTGAATCCAGAACGTGAGAGACTTGGACTCTATCTTCTCTTGGGCCAAAAGTGACGTGAGAGAACTTTTTGGACAGCAAATAAACATCTCTTTCTTCCTTATCTTCATATGTGGATTGTACATGATAGAGGCAAAGGTGTCCCGTCTTTCGATGAGATGGTGGATTTCGCTTTGGTGGAAGTCGACTTTGACGATCCGACTACGAACGTGCGAGGACGTCGCGCCTTAGCAATCGCTAAACCAACTCCGAGAGGTTATTGACCACGCCGGAGCACGATCAACCTGACCACGAGGGTCTGTTTCCTGCGAGCAAACGAAGAACAAGCAAGAAACTAAGATTGCAATCTGGATATTGCGAATATAAGATGAAAGCTTTATTGATCAAGGTGGGGTTCTGTGACGCCTTTGTCTGGTCGTTGAACACAAACGAAGTACGCGAAGTTGCAGCTATGGCGAACTTTTTTAATCTAAACAAAACCCCAAAGTCTAAACGATGCCCTAAGGGCTGTATATATGGAGGAAGAGGGGGGGAATTTCGTGGCCCTTGGTGGAGGGGTCCGAAATCAACCCTATCTCTTGTTTCCCCACACATACGGACTCTAAAAATAGCCTATACTTATGTATTTCGAAATTACATGGGCCTGGCCCAATAATAAGGTGACGCAGCACCTAAAATAGCCTCGGGACGAAATTTATGAAGTGGCATCTTGTATATTTCGTCCAAGGCTTCATGCACCCATTATGGTGGCTTCAAAGTCCTGAAATCATCACTTGTAACTCCGTTCTTGTTCCCCTTGCGCATGCCATCATCTCCATGCTTGTTCTTGCTCCAATGTTCATCCTTCTCCAAGCTAGGCCCTTCATTTGTAAGCGAAACAAATGTAATCAATTTAGGCAGCATCATATTCTCATGAACATTAGAATCATTACCAAGAAACGAAAGTACTTGGTAATTTAGTTGGCGTGCACGAGCTCTAGTAATTGGTCCAGTATGTATAGCAGCAGGGGCTGTGGGTGTAACAATTGTATTGATGTCCTCATCAAGCTGCCTTCTCCTTTCGGCGTTTCTCTTCATCCGTGGACTTGGCGGTTTGTCCGACTTCATGTGCACCTTCGGGAGGGTCCTCTTGATACCTAATCATGCATAACATTCCGGACTTAGGTAGTAGCCATGCCTCGAGAGGATCAAATGGGATATCACTAAGAAAAGTCACCTCGTTCTCGAGAGCTCTAGCTCGTTCTCGTGTCATGGGGATGATCGTAGGATGCTCTGCATCACTAGATATTTAATGACTGATGGTGGTTCACACTTTATTCATGGTGCTTTCCATAAAATGCTTGCTAAATATGATGTTAATCATAGAATTGCATCTCCTTATCACCCTCAGTCTAGTGGTCAAGTAGAATTGAGTAATAGAGAACTCAAGTTAATTTTGCAAAAGACTGTTAATAGATCTAGAAAGAATTGGTCCAAGAAACTTGATGATGCATTATGGGCCTATAGAACTGCATATAAAAATCCTATGGGTATGTCTCCGTATAAAATGGTTTATGGAAAAGCATTTCACTTACCTCTCGAACTAGAACACAAGGCATATTGGGCTATTAAAGAGCTCAATTACGATTTTAAACTTGCCGGTGAGAAGAGGTTATTTGATATTAGCTCACTCGATGAATGGAGAACCCAAGCCTACGAAAATGCCAAGTTGTTTAAAGAAAAAGTTAAAAGATGGCATGATAAAAGGATACAAAAGCATGAGTTTAATGTAGGTGACTATGTATTGCTATACAACTCTCGTTTAAGATTTTTTGCAGGAAAACTTCTCTCTAAATGGGAAGGTCCTTACGTTATCGAGGAGGACTATCGTTCCGGTGCCATAAAAATCAACAACTTCGAAGGCACAAATCCGAAGGTGGTGAACGGTCAAAGAATCAAACATTATATTTTTGGTAATCCCATAAATGTTGAAACCAATGTTATTGAAACCGTAACCCCGGAGGAATACATAAGGGACACTTTCCGGAACGTTTCAGACTCCGAAAAGGAATAGGTATGTGGTACGGTAAGTAAACCGACTCCAAAACAGTTTTTAGGGCAATATTTCTCTGTTTTGGAATATTTAGAAAAATAGAAAAATAAGAAGCAGCCCGGGAAGGACACGAGGGCTCCACGAGGGTGGAGGGCGCGCCCTACCCCCCTAGGCGCGCCCCCCTACCTCGTGGGCACCTCGTGTGCTCTCCGGACTCCGTTTTCTTACACGTTACATATTTTGGTCGGTAAAATTTCATTATATAATCTCCCGGAGGTTTTGACTCCCGTACCACACAATTATCTTCTATTTGTGTTTCGAGTTGTTTCTGTTGCAGATTAGAGAAAGATGTCTTCGCAAGTGTCAGTCGGGGAGAGTCGGGTGTCTCATCCGGCACCGAGATCAATGACAAACAACAATGTTGACCCCTTTGGGCCGGCAACAGAGGAAGAGATGAAGGCTGAATTCAAGAGTATAGATGCCATGGAAGAGGATCAAGAAGTCACTTCCCGCTTTCGAGCTGGATTCACAATGGGAGAACTTCAGAGCTCGACTATTCCAAATTCGGTTATCCCTTCCAATGTTAGATTTCTTTCTTATGAGAATATGAAAAAGAGTGTCACTGGTTCTCCCGCAGCTATGCAGCACCCTTGGGTGCAAAGAGCTTTGGCTGTTACAGGAAAACTCCGAAAGGAAATAATGGACCTCAAGTAGCAAGTCAATAAGCTCGAGGAGGAGAATCGTATCCTGAGGGGCATCATCGCCAAGAATATCACATCACCATCCCCGAAAAGAGAAACATGATCACATGGGTATGGGCACTCCCCTTGGCAACTGCCAAGCTTGGGGGAGTGCCCCGGTATCGTATCACCATCACTTTTATCTTTACCGTTTTTTCTTAGTCGATCCTTTTGGTAATATCTTGATCTAGTAGAATAAAAGTTCTTAGTATGATCTAGTTGTGAGTTTTGCTTCATAATTCTTCTATGTAATCGAGTCCGTGAGCTATATATATAATAAAGATTAGTGTTGAGTCAAGGGCTTGATTATTTTGCCATGATCCTAAGTGAATAAAAGAAGAGAGAAAGAAATAAAAAGAAACAAAGGGATCATGTGAATCTTATGGAGAGTAATGAGCCACATAGAAAAAGTATGATGAATAAAAGTTGTTAAGAGTTGACAAACATAGTTTTGGTCATCGTTGTAATTAATAGGAAGTAATAAAGAAAGAGAGGTCTTCACATATAAATATACTATCTTGGACATCTTTTATGATTGTGAGCACTCATTAAAATATGACATGCTAAAGAGTTGACGTTGGACAAGGAAGACAACGTAATGGGTTATGTTTTCTTACATCTGAGATAAATTATATTGTGATGGATCATCCAACATGGTTGAGCTTGCCTTTCCCCCTCATGCTAGCCAAATTCATCGCACCAAGTAGAGATACTACTTGTGCTTCCAAATAACCTTAAACCAGTTTTGCCATAAGAGTCCATGATGCCTACCTATGGATTGAGTAAGATCCTCCAAGTAAGTTGTCATCGGTGCAAGCAATAAAAATTGCTCTCTAAATATGTATGACTTATTAGTGTGGGAGAAAATAAGCTTTATAGGATCGTGTGATATGGAAGAAATAAAAGCGACAGACTGCATAATAAAGGTCTATATAACAAGTGGCAATATAAAGTGACGTTCTCTTGCATTAAGATTTTGTGCATCCAACCATAAAAGCGCATCACAACCTCTGCTTCCCTCTGCGAAGGGCCTATCTTTTACTGTTATCTCCTACCTTGCATAAGAGTCATGGTGATCTTTACCCTTCCTTTTTACATTTCATCCTTTGGCAAGCACAGTATGTTGGAAACAACCTGGTATATATGGCTAATTGGATGTGAGTTTTCATGAACTATTATTGTTGACATTACCCTTGAGGTAAAACATTGGGAGGCAAAACTATAAGCCCCTATCTTTCTCTGTGTCCGATTAAAACTCCATACCCATAAGTATTGCGTGAGTGTCAGCAATTGTGAAAGACTATATGATAGTTGAGTATGTGGACTTGTTGAAAAACTCTTATACATTGACTCTTTCCTATGTTATGATAAATTGCAATTGCTCCAATGACTGAGATTATAGTGGTTAATTTTCAATGAAGTTTACGATTCACACTTGAAATTGTGATTGAATTATGATAGAGGCAAAGGTGTCCCGTCTTTTGATGAGATGGTGGATTTCGCTTTGGTGGAAGTCGACTTTGACGATCCGACTACGAACGTGCGAGGACGTCGTGCCTTAGCAATCGCTAAACCAACTCCGAGAGGTTATTGACCACGCTGGAGCACGATCAACCTGACCACGAGGGTCTGTTTCCTGCGAGCAAACGAAGAACAAGCAAGAAACTAAGATTGCAATCACGATATTGCGAATATAAGATGAAAGCTTTATTGATCAAGGTGGGGTTCTGTGACGCCTTTGTCTGGTCGTTGAACACAAACGAAGTACGCGAAGTTGCAGCTATGGCGAACTTTTAATCTAAACAAAACCCAAAGTCTAAACGATGCCCTAAGGGCTGTATATATGGAGGAAGAGGGGGGAATTTCGTGGCCCTTGGTGGAGGGGTCCGAAATCAACCCTATCTCTTGTTTCCCCACACATACGGACTCTAAAAATAGCCTATACTTATGTATTTCGAAATTACATGGGCCTGGCCCAATAATAAGGTGACGCAGCACCTAAAATAGCCTCGGGACGAAATTTATGAAGTGGCATCTTGTATATTTCGTCCAAGGCTTCATGCACCCATTATGGTGGCTTCAAAGTCCTGAAATCATCACTTGTAACTCCGTTCTTGTTCCCCTTGCGCATGCCATCATCTCCATGCTTGTTCTTGCTCCAATGTTCATCCTTCTCCAAGCTAGGCCCTTCATTTGTAAGCAAAACAAATGTATCCAATTTAGGCAGCATCATATTCTCATGAACATTAGAATCATTACCAAGAAACGAAAGTACCTGGTAATTTAGTTGGCGTGCACGAGCTCTAGTAATTGGTCTAGTATGTATAGCAGCAGGGGCTGTGGGTGTAACAATTGTATTGATGTCCTCATCAAATTATTACTATAGCATAAGAGATCATATGACAAGAATTATATAAGTTGCTGTTCTAAGACTGATCATGATGCCCTCATGTCCGTATTTTATTTTATCAACACCTCTATCTCTAAACATGTGGACATATTTTTTGATTTCGGCTTTCGCTTGAGGACAAGCGAGGTCTAAGCTTGGGGGAGTTGATACGTCCATTTCGCATCATGCTTTTATATTGATATTTATTGCATTATGGGCTGTTATTACACATTATGTCACAATACTTATGTCTATTCTCTCTTATTCTACAAGGTTTGCATAAAGAGGGAGAATGCCGGCAGCTGGGATTCTGGGCTGGAAAAGGAGCAAATATTAGAGACCTATTCTGCACAGCTCCAAAAGTCCTAAAACTTCACGGAAGACGTTTTCAGAATATATAAAAAATACTCAGTGGAAGAAGTTCACCAAGGGGGCCACACCCTGCCCACGAGGGTGGGGGCGCACCCTACTCCCCCTGGGCGTGCCCCCTACCTCGTGGGCCCATGGTGGCCCTCCGGTGGCCATCTTTTGCTATATGAAGTCTTTCGATGGGAAAAAATAATAAGCCATCTTCTCAGACGAAACTCCGCCGCCACGAGGCGGAACCTTGGCGGAACCAATCTAGGGCTTTGGCGGAGCTGTTCTGCCAGGGAAACTTCCCTCCCGGAGGGGGAAATCATCTCCATCGTCATCACCAACGCTCCTCTCACCGGGAGAGGGCAATCTCCATCAACACCTTCACCAGCAATCTCCTCTCAAAACCCTAGTTCATCTCTTGTATCCAATTCTTGTCTCCAAGTCCGGGATTGGTACCTGTGGGTTGCTAGTAGTGTTAATTACTCCTTGTAGTTGATGCTAGTTGGTTTATTTGGTTGAAGATCATATGTTCAGATCCTATATGCATATTAATACCCCTCTGATTATGAACATGAATATGCTTTGTGAGTAGTTACGTTTGTTCCCGAGGACATGGGAGAGGTCTTGCTATTAGTAGTCATGTGAATTTGGTCTTCGTTCGATATTTTGATGATATGTATGTTGTCATCCCTCTAGTGGTGTCATGTGAACGTCGACTACATGACACTTTGCCATTGTTTGGTCCTAGAGGAAGGCATTGGGGAGTAATAAGTAGATGATGGGTTGCTAGAGTGACAGAAGCTTAAAACCTAGTTTATGCGTTGCTTCATAAGGGGCTAATTTGGATCCATATGTTTCATGCTATGGTTAGGTTTACCTTAATACTTTTGTTGTAGTTGTGGATGCTTGCAATAGAGGTTAATCATAAGTGGGATGCTTGTCCATGTAAGGACAACACCCAAGCACCGGTCCACCCACATACCAAATTATCAAAGTACCAAACGCGAATCATATGAGCGTGATGAAAACTAGCTTGACGATATTCCCATGTGTCCTTGGGAGCGCTTTTCTGTATATAAGAGTTTGTCCGGGCTTGTCCTTTGCTACAGAAAGGATTGGGCCACCTTGCTGCACTTTATTTACTTTTGTTACTTGTTGCTCGTTACAAATTATCCTATCACAAAAATATCTGTTACCACTTATTTCAGTACTTGCAGAGAATACATTGCTGGAAACCGCTTATCATTTCCTTCTGCTCCTCGTTGTGTTCGACACTCTTACTTATCGAAAGGACTATGATAGATCCCCTATACTTGTGGGTCATCAACCTTCGTGGTCAGGTTGATCATGCTCCAGCGTGGTCAATAACCTCTCGGAGTTGGTTTAGCGATTGCTAAGGCGCAACGTCGTGCACATTTGTAGTCAGATCATCAAAGTCGTCTCCGCCAAATCGATAGTTATCATCTCATCGAAAGATTGGGACACCTCGCCTCTATCAAGTGGTATTAGTTTTCAGGTTGCTCGGTGAGATTTTCCAGTTTTTGCTAGTCTAAATTGCATCCGTTCTTCATACCTAGAGTCCAAAGAAAAACCCACAAAAAAGAGTTAGATTAGTTCATCCGTGTCCCAGACAGTCTGAGCCATTCGCTATTATCACTTAGTTTTTGCATTGTTGAATTTTCGGTTGCATCGTGCGTCGAGTTGCTGGTTTTTAGTGTCTAGTCTTTTAGAGTTTTGATTTCTTGTCATGTTTTGTTCACGCCGCCTCCGTAAACATCATCATCCACCTCGTTGTCATATTCCGCTGCCACCCCATCACCACCATCCATCCGTTGTTGTCGTTCATCGTCATCTTGAACTTTGATTCATCTTGAAGAAAAAAAGAGAGAAAAGATTTGGCAGAAATAGATCAACGTGAGTAGTTGGGAAGGAAAGAATAAAATATATAATGTTGTTTTGATTCGGTTGTGTGCAAGAAAGAAAGGGAGAAGAATGATTTGTTGAAATTTTTTTGACGAAGACAAGGTTCCTGTTGGTTTGTTGAGCAGCTTTGCGTATTTCGTTGACATGTTTTTACCATAAAATCTGCGCAACTTTGGTTGTTCAGCAATAGTAGTACTAGTTGGCCACGCTGGAGTTTGAAAAAAAAGAGATTGTCTTGGGACGTTGCCAAAGAGAATAAATAAAAGGGAGTAAGCTTTGGTTGGTGCAGCAACAAATTAGGAAAGAATCGAAAGATCTCTCTTATTCTAAGGTGCAGAAGAAAGATGACAAGGTGACGTGGTGTGCGTTATTTGGAAGGTTTAGATTGGCGCCTAAAAAACAGAAAAAGGGCAAGTTTGGTGCGGCCAAAGGAGAAGGTGATGAGGACATCAATACCATTGTTACACCCACAGCCCCTACTGCTACATATACGGGACCAATTACTAGAGCTCGCGCACGCCAATTAAATTATCAGGTACTTTCGTTTCTTGGTAATGATTCTAATGTTCATGAGAATATGATGCTGCCTAAATTGGATACATTTGTTCTGCTTACAAATGAAGGGCCTAGCTTGGAGAAGGATGAACATTGGAGCAAGAACAAGCATGGAGATGATGGCATGCGCAAGGGGAACAAGAACGGAGTTACAAGTGATGATTTCAGGACATTGAAGCCACCATAATGGGTGCATGAAGCCATGGACGAAATATACAAGATGCCACTTCATAAATTTCGTCCCGAGGCTATTATAGGTGTTGCGTCACCTTTTTATTGGGCCAGGCCCATGTAATTTCGAAATACATAAGTATAGGCTATTTTTAGAGTCCGTATGTGTGGGGAAACAAGAGATAGGGTTGATTTCGGACCCCTCCTGATGAGGACATCAATACCATTGTTACACCCACCGCCCCTACTGCTACATATACGGGACCAATTACTAGAGCTCGCGCACGCCAATTAAATTATCAGGTACTTTCGTTTCTTGGTAATGATTCTAATGTTCATGAGAATATGATGCTGCCTAAATTGGATACATTTGTTTTGCTTACAAATGAAGGGCCTAGCTTGGAGAAGGATGAACATTGGAGCAAGAACAAGCATGGAGATGATGCCATGCGCAAGGGGAACAAGAACGGAGTTACAAGTGATGATTTCAAGACTTTGAAGCCACCATAATGGGTGCATGAAGCCTTGGATGAAATATACAAGATGCCACTTCATAAATTTCGTCCCGAGGCTATTTTAGGTGCTGCATCACCTTATTATTGGGCCAGGCCCATGTAATTTCGAAATACATAAGTATAGGCTATTTTTAGAGTCCGTATGTGTGGGGAAACAAGAGATAGGGTTGATTTCGGACCCCTCCACCAAGGGCCACGAAATTCCCCCCTCTTCCTCCATATATACAGCCCTTAGGGCATCGTTTAGACTTTGGGTTTTGTTTAGATTAAAAGTTCGCCATAGCTGCAACTTTGCGTACTTCGTTTGTGTTCAACGACCAGACAAAGGCGTCACAGAACCCCACCTTGATCAATAAAGCTTTCATCTTATATTCGCAATATCCAGATTGCAATCTCAGTTTCTTGCTTGTTCTTCGTTTGCTCGCAGGAAACAGGCCCTCGTGGTCAGGTTGATCGTGCTCCGGCGTGGTCAATAACCTCTCGGAGTTGGTTTAGCGATTGCTAAGGCGCGACGTCCTCGCACGTTCGTAGTCAGGATCGTCAAAGTCGACTTCCACCAAAGCGATATCCATCATCTCATCGAAAGACGGGACACCTTTGCCTCTATCAAGTGGTATCAGATTTCCAGGTTGCTCGGTGAGATTTTACAGTTTTTCGTAGTTTAGACCGAGTCTGTTCTTCATACCTACAGTCCACGAAAAAGCCACAAAAAAAAATTTAGGGTTAGTTCATCATATCCGAACCAATCTGAGCCTTTGCATAATCTTTTTAGGGTTTTGCTTTGTTGAATTTGCGGTTGCATCGTCGGTCTAGTTGCTGGTCTTAGAGTCTAGTCTTTTAGAGTTTCGAGTTCTGGTCATAAGTTGTCGCGCCGCCGCCGCACCATCATCATCGCCCCTGCCATCTACCACCACCGCTCCGAATCCGTATCCATATACCACCACCAATCCGTGTCCATATACCACCACCAATCCGTGTCCATATACCACCACCGCTACCACCACCGCTGCCATATACCACCACCATATATCCACCACCAATCCGAGTTCCTTGCTTATTAGGTTTGTTTTCAAGATCCATCTAGTTTCCGATTCGTGTTTCCTTGCCGGAGTAGGTTTCGGAAAAAAAAGAGTCGGGAAACCACGCTCCGTTTAGGCCCAAAATTTTTCGAAAACGCATTTTTCAAAAAAAATTCTGGCTATCCTATTTTTAGGTGTTTCTGAGTGTTTTGAGACAGGTGCCATTATAGGAAGTTTTTTTTGACCCGTTTCCAATTTTTGGGTCCGGGCAGTCGAAAAAAAAAAATTTGGTCGAAAAAAAATTTCGTGCCCATCCTGTCAGTTTGACCTAGGAAGAGTTTTGAGACACTCGCCATTATAGTGATTTTTCGCAAAAAAAAAGCAGCGCAAAAAAAAGAGCGCAAAAAAAAAAGAGCGAAAAAAAAATTCAGAGTGTGCTTTTCCCTTGTTTACGTGCCGCGCCGTGATTTTGTTGGTGTTCTAGGCTCGCGTCTCTAGCACAGTCTAGCCTAGGACCAGCATAGTACCGTCGTTGAGCGTTTATTCAACTTTGCATCTCTGAATTGATTATTGCTGACCCTTTTTGCTACCATACTATAAGCCTTCCCAGCTCCACATACATCTACGTCGTGTGTTTGACTCTCCCTGGTAATCGCTCTATCCAAGCTTTGAGAGTTTTTGACTACAACGGTTGCCGATCACCGCCTGCTGCTGGGTAAGAACTGGTAAGAATTTGAGATTTGCTTGACGGATTTGTGATACACCACCACCACTTCTTAGTAGTCTGTAGGATCATATTTTTGTGTGTTTCTATTGCTGCTAACCATGCCAGGATCACAAGCCGATGAGATTGACTGGGAGAACTTATCGAACAAGGAGCTTCATGATAAGTTTCAGCAAATGATGACTGAACAGGTACAAGATGTGTTGAACAATTTTGAAGAGGCCATGGAGAAGATCACTGGCCTTGAGAAGACGTTCGAAACAAAGCTCGATAACAGATTTAATGAACTGCTTGCGCGTCTTCCACCACCGGCTGCACCTGTCGCACCTCTGCAACAACAACAACTACGCCCCCTTCTGAATCAGTATGGACGAGCACAGCGTGTTCCTATTGAGCCAGGACAAAATTCTGGTGCCGCTGCTACTGCTGTTGGTGCTTCTTTGGCTCCTGCTACTGCTGCTGCTGGTACCCAGGAGGATGATGAGTATGCAGGCGATTATGAGGATGAGGTTGATCAAAATCAGCACTACGTGCAGCCACCTGCACCACCACCAACAGGTCGACCTCAGGTATATATTCGTAATGGTAGGCCTGCACCACCACCTCAGGTACGAGATGATGTCCATATTCCTAAACTGAAATTGAATATTCCACCATTTGAGGGTAGATATGTTCCTGATATATATCTTACTTGGGAGTTAGAAACTGAACAACGATTTACATGTTTACAATATCCTGAGGAGAGACGAGTTGCTGCTGCTGTTTGTGCTTTCACTAGTTTTGCATGTGTATGGTGGTCTGAACATTGTAGATTATATCCTGTTCCAACTACTTGGGCTGCTTTGAAAACTGCTATGCGTACTCGTTGGGTTCCACCATATTATCAACGTGAATTGCTTCAAAAATTACAGCGCTTAAGACAAGGAAAAAATTCTGTAGAAGAATATTATCAGGAATTACAAACTGGCATGATTAGATGTGGTATTGTTGAGGAGAATGAAGCTATGCTTGCACGTTTTCTAGGTGGATTAAATAGAGAGATTCAGACCATTCTAGACTATAAGGAGTATACTAATATCAGTCGTTTATTCCATCTTGCTTGTAAAGCTGAACGTGAAGTGCAGGATCGACAAGCATTGGCGCGAACTAACTTTTCTGCAGGCCGACCTTCATCATGGACACCACATGCATCTTCTACTTCAACTGCACCAGCACCTCCATCCGGTGCCACCTCCAGCCGTGATACAAGAAAACAGGCACAACCACCATTATCCGCCAAGAGCGCACCTGCGGGGCCTGCACAGCGTTCTTCTTCTTCCATGGCATCAACAGGGCACACAAGTGATATTATTTGTCGTCGTTGTAAGGGAGGAGGTCATTATGCGAGAGAATGCAAATCTCCGCGTGGGATGATTGCTACCGTGGATGGTGGATATGAGTCCGCTAGTGACTATGATGAGGAGACATTGGCTCTTATTACACGTGAAGAACATGGTGGAGATGATTCTGATCATGAGACGCAATACATGGCTCCTGAAGACGCTGACAGGTATGAATGTTTAGTTGCTCAACGTGTTTTGAGTGTGCAGGTCACACAAGCTGAGCAAAATCAGAGGCACAATTTGTTCCATACCAAGGGAGTTGTGAAGGAACGTTCTGTGCGCGTCATATAGACGGAGGGAGCTGCAACAACTTGGCTAGCATGGAGATGGTGGAGAAGCTTTCTCTCACCACAAGACCACATCCACATCCTTACTACATCCAATGGTTCAACAACAGCGGCAAGGTTAAGGTAACACGTACTGTTCGTGTGCATTTTAGTATCTCTACATATGCTGATTATGTTGATTGTGATGTGGTACCTATGCAAGCATGTTCCTTATTACTTGGTAGACCATGGCAATTTGATAAAAATTCTGTACACCATGGTAGAAACAATCACTATACTCTTGTTCATAAGGATAAAAATATTACTTTGCTTCCTATGACTCCTGATTCCATTGTGAAAGATGATATTAATAGAGCTCATAAAGCAAAACAGGAGAAGAATAAGAGTGAAAATCAGATTGTGGCAAAAGAATATGAGCAACAAATGAAGCCTAATAATAAACCATCTAGTGTTGCTTCTGAAATTAAATTGAGAAGTGCATGTTTATTTGCCACCAAATCTGATATTGATGAGCTAGATTTCAGCAAATCTGTTTGCTATGCTTTTGTGTGCAAAGAGGCATTATTTTCATTCGAGGACGTGCCTTCCTCTTTGCCTCCTGCTGTCACTAACATTTTGCAGGAGTTCGCTGACGTTTTTCCACAAGACGTGCCACCGGGATTACCGCCTATTCGAGGGATTGAGCATCAGATTGACTTAATTCCCGGTGCTTCACTGCCAAACCGTGCACCATACCGTACCAATCCAGAGGAGACGAAGGAGATTATGTGTCAAGTCCAGGAGCTTCTTGACAAGGGTTATATTTGCGAATCCCTTAGTCCTTGTGTTGTTCCTATTATTCTAGTGCCGAAAAAGGATGGTACATCGCGTATGTGTGTTGATTGTAGAGGCATTAATAATACTACTATTCATTATCATCATCCTATTCCTAGGCTAGATGATATGCTTGATGAATTGAGTGGCTCTACAATATTCTCCGAAGTTGATTTGCATAGTGGATACCATCAAATTCGTATGAAATTGGGAGATGAATGGAAAACTGCATTTAAAACCAAGTTTGGTTTATATGAGTGGTTAGTCATGCCTTTTGGGTTAAGTAATGCACCTAGTACTTTCATGAGATTATTGAACGAAGTTTTACGTGCTTTCATTAGACGATTTGTGGTAGTCTATTTTGATGATATACTGATTTATAGTAAATCTTTGGAGGAACATTTGGAACATTTATGTGCTATTTTTATTGCTCTACGTGATGCACGTTTGTTTGGTAACCTTGGGAAGTGCACCTTTTGCACCGACCGAGTATCTTTTCTTGGCTATGTTGTTACTCCACAGGGAATTGAAGTTGATAAAGCCAAGATTGAAGCTATTGAGAGTTGGCCACAGCCCAAAATGGTCACACACGTGAGGAGTTTTCTTGGCCTCGCTGGATTCTATAGGCGTTTTGTGAGAGATTTCAGCACCATTGCTGCACCTCTCAATGAGCTTACAAAGAAAGATGTGCCTTTTCTTTGGGGTACCGCACAGGAAGAAGCCTTCTCGGTATTGAAAGATAAGTTGACACATGCTCCTTTACTCCAACTTCCTGATTTTAATAAGACTTTTGAGCTTGAATGTGATGCTAGTGGAATTGGATTAGGCGGTGTGTTATTACAAGATGGCAAACCTGTTGCATACTTTTCTGAAAAATTGAGTGGGCCAAGTCTGAATTATTCTACTTATGATAAAGAATTATATGCTCTTGTTCGGACTTTAGAAACATGGCAACATTATTTATGGCCCAAAGAATTTGTTATACATTCTGATCATGAATCTTTGAAACATATTAAAAGTCAAGCTAAACTGAATCGTAGACATGCTAAATGGGTTGAATTCATTGAGACTTTTCCTTATGTCATTAAACACAAGAAGGGAAAAGAAAATGTTACTGCTGATGCATTGTCTCGCCGCTATACTATGCTTTCACAACTTGACTTCAAAATATTTGGTTTGGAGACCATCAAAGATCAATATGTGCATGATGCTGATTTTAAAGATGTAATGCAGAATTGTAAAGAAGGAAGAATGTGGAACAAGTTCATCGTTAACGATGGATTTGTGTTTCGTGCTAACAAGCTATGCATTCCAGCTAGCTTCGTTCGTCTTTTGTTGTTGCAGGAGGCGCATGGAGGAGGATTAATGGGACACTTTGGCGTGAAGAAGACGGAGGACGTACTTGCTACACATTTCTTTTGGCCAAAGATGAGACAGGATGTTGAGCGTTTTATTGCTTGATGCACTACATGTCAAAAAGCTAAGTCACGACTCAATCCTCATGGTTTATATATGCCTTTGCCTGTACCTAGTGTTCCTTGGGAGGATGTATCTATGGACTTTGTTTTAGGTTTACCTCGAACAAAGAAGGGGAGGGATAGCATATTTGTTGTCGTGGATAGATTCTCGAAAATGGCACACTTTATACCATGTCATAAAAGCGATGATGCTGTTAATGTTGCTGATTTGTTCTTTCGTGAAATTATTCGCTTGCATGGTGTGCCAAATACTATTGTTTCAGATCGTGATACTAAATTTCTTAGCCACTTTTGGAGATGTTTATGGGCTAAGTTGGGGACTAAACTGCTTTTTAGTACTACTTGTCACCCCCAAACTGATGGACAAACTGAAGTAGTCAATAGAACGTTGTCTACTATGCTTAGGGCTGTTTTGAAGAATAGTAAGAAAATGTGGGAGGAATGCTTGCCTCATATTGAATTTGCTTATAATCGTTCATTGCATTCTACTACTAAGATGTGCCCTTTTGAAGTTGTGTATGGTTTCCTACCTCGTGCACCTATTGATTTGTTGCCTCTTCCATCTTCGGAGAAGGTTAATTTTGATGCTAAACAACGTGCTGAATTGATTTTAAAAATGCATGAGTTAACTAAGGAAAACATTCAGCGTATGAATGCTAAATATAAACTTGCTGGAGATAAGGGTAGAAAACATGTTGTGTTTGCACCTGGAGATCTTGTTTGGTTACATTTCCGTAAGGATAGATTTCCGGATTTGCGCAAATCAAAGCTAATGCCACGTGCTGATGGTCCCTTTAAGGTGTTAGAGAAAATAAATGATAATGCATATAAACTTGAGCTGCCTGCAGATTTTTGGGTTAGTCCCACTTTTAACATTGCAGATTTGAAGCCTTATTTGGGTGATGAAGATGAGTTTCCGTCGAGGACGACTTCATTTCAAGAAGGGGAGGATGATGAGGACATCAATACCATTGTTACACCCACAGCCCCTACTGCTACATATACGGGACCAATTACTAGAGCTCGCGCACGCCAATTAAATTATCAAGTACTTTCGTTTCTTGGTAATGATTCTAATGTTCATGAGAATATGATGCTGCCTAAATTGGATACATTTGTTTTGCTTACAAATGAAGGGCCTAGCTTGGAGAAGGATGAACATTGGAGCAAGAACAAGCATGGAGATGATGCCATGCACAAGGGGAACAAGAACGGAGTTACAAGTGATGATTTCAGGACTTTGAAGCCACCATAATGGGTGCATGAAGCGTTGGACGAAATATACAAGATGCCACTTCATAAATTTCGTCCCGAGGCTATTTTAGGTGCTGCGTCACCTTATTATTGGGCCAGGCCCATGTAATTTCGAAATACATAAGTATAGGCTATTTTTAGAGTCCGTATGTGTGGGGAAACAAGAGATAGGGTTGATTTCGGACCCCTCCACCAAGGGCCACGAAATTCCCCCCTCTTCCTCCATATATACAGCCCTTAGGGCATCGTTTAGACTTTGGGTTTTGTTTAGATTAAAAGTTCGCCATACCTGCAACTTCGCGTACTTCGTTTGTGTTCAACAACCAGACAAAGGCGTCACAGAACCCCACCTTGATCAATAAAGCTTTCATCTTATATTCGCAATATCCAGATTGCAATCTCAGTTTCTTGCTTGTTCTTCGTTTGCTCGCAGGAAACAGGCCCTCGTGGTTAGGTTGATCGTGCTCCGGCGTGGTCAATAACCTCTCAGAGTTGGTTTAGCGATTGCTAAGGCGCGACGTCCTCGCACGTTCGTAGTCGGATCATCAAAGTCGACTTCCACCAAAGCGATATCCATCATCTCATCGAAAGACGGGACACCTTTGCCTCTATCACCTCCACCAAGGGCCACGAAATTCCCCCTCTCTTCCTCCATATATACAGCCCTTAGGGCACCGTTTAGACTTTGGGTTTTGTTTAGATTAAAAAGTTCGCCATAGCTGCAACTTCGCGTACTTCGTTTGTGTTCAACGACCAGACAAAGGCGTCACAGAACCCCACCTTGATCAATAAAGCTTTCATCTTATATTCGCAATATCCAGATTGCAATCTTAGTTTCTTGCTTGTTCTTCGTTTGCTCGCAGGAAACAGACCCTCGTGGTCAGGTTGATCGTGCTCCGGCGTGGTCAATAACCTCTCGGAGCTGGTTTAGCGATTGCTAAGGCGCGACGTCCTCGCACGTTCGTAGTCGGATCGTCAAAGTCGACTTGCACCAAAGCGATATCCATCATCTCATCGAAAGACGGGACACCTTTGCCTCTATCAAGTGTTATCAGATTTCCAGGTTGCTCGGTGAGATTTTACAGTTTTTCGTAGTTTAGATCGAGTCTGTTCTTCATACATATAGTCCACGAAAAAGCCAAAAAAAAACTAGGGTTAGTTCATCCCATCCGAACCAATCTGAGCCTTGCATAATCTTTTCTGTATTTGCTTTGTTGAATTTGCGGTTGCATCGTCGTGTCCAGTTGCTGGTCTTAGCGTCTAGTCTTTTAGAGTTTCGAGTTCTGTTCACAGGTTGTCACGTCGCCGCTGGCATATATCACCACCGCATCATCATCGTCGCTGTTGCCATATACCACCACCACATATTCACCGCCAATCTGAATCCATATACGCCACCACATATCCGCCGCCATCACGCCAATCCGAGTTCACCTGCAACATATATCCGCCACCTGTCCGTGTTCCACCAGATTCATCTCTGCCACCAGTCCGAGTTCCACCAGATTCATCTCCGCCACCAGTCCTAGTCCGAGTCTAGTAATTGTTGCATTGTTCTCGATTTCCAGATCACGCGATACTCCGAGTCGTGACAGAGAAGGACTCCCCAACTTCCGAGCCATCCGCAGAAGAAAAATAGTTCCAATTTCAAAAAAAAAAACTAAGTCTGGAAAATTCTGGCTAGGCAGTTTTTAGACCATTTGTAGACTTTTTCGAAAAAAAAATTGTTGCAGAGCAAAAAAAGGAAAAAAAGTGCAAAAAAAAGAGAAAAAATAAATTCAGAGTGTGCTCCTCCCTTGTTTACGTGCCGCGCCGTGATTTTGTTGGTGTTCTAGGCTCGCGTCTCTAGCACAGTCTAGCCTAGGACCAGCACAGTACCGTCGTTGAGCGTTGATTCAACTTTGCATCTCTGAATTGATTATTGCTGACCCTTTTTGCTACCATATTATAAGCCTTCCCAGCTCCACATACATCTACGTCGTGCGTTTGACTCTCCCTGGTAATCGCTCTATCCAAGCTTTGAGAGTTTTGACTACAACGGTTGCCGATCACCGCCTGTTGCTGGGTAAGAACTGGTAAGAATTTGAGTTTTGCTTGACGGATTTGTGACACCCACCACCACCACTTGTTAGTAGTCTGTAGGATCATATTCTTGTGTGTTTCTATTGCTGCTAACCATGCCAGGATCACAAGCCGACGAGATTGACTGGGAGAATTTATCGAACAAGGAGCTTCATGATAAGTTTCAGCAAATGATGACTGAACAGGTGCAAGATGTGCTGAACAATTTTGAAGAGGCCATGGAGAAGATCACTGGCCTTGAGAAGACGTTCGAAACAAAGCTCGATAACAAGTTTAATCAATTGCTCGCGCGTCTTCCACCACCACCACCCGCTGCACCTAACGCACCTCTCCAACAACAACAACAACGACTACCTCCGCATCGCGAAACAGACCTTCGCCGAGCGAGTCGTGTTCCTCTTGCGTTTGGCCAAACTGTTGGTGCTGCTGTTGATACTTCTGTGGCTCCTGCTGCTGATGCGGAGGAGGATGATTATGTGGGAGATTATGAGGATGAGGTTGATCAAAATCAGCACTACGTGCAGCCACCTGCACCACCACCAGCAGGTCGACCTTAGGTATATATTCGTAATGGTAGGCCTGCACCACCACCTCAGGTACGAGATGATGTCCATATTCCTAAACTGAAATTGAATATTCCACCATTTGAGGGTAGATATGTTCCTGATATATATCTTACTTGGGAGTTAGAAACTGAACAACGATTTACATGTTTACAATATCCTGAGGAGAGACGAGTTGCTGCTGCTGTTTGTGCTTTCACTAGTTTTGCATGTGTATGGTGGTCTGAACATTGTAGATTATATCCTATTCCAACTACTTGGGCTGCTTTGAAAACTGCTATGCGTACGCGTTGGGTTCCACCATATTATCAACGTGAATTGCTTCAAAAATTGCAGCGTTTAAGACAAGGGAAAAATTCTGTAGAAGAATATTATCAGGAATTACAAACTGGCATGATTAGATGTGGTATTCTTGAGGAGAATGAAGCTATGCTTGCACGTTTTCTGGGTGGATTAAATAGAGAGATTCAGACCATTCTAGACTATAAGGAGTATACTAATATCACTCGTTTATTCCATCTTGCTTGTAAAGCTGAACGTGAAGTGCAGGATCGACAAGCATTGGGGCGAACTAACTTTTCTGCAGGCCGACCTTCATCATGGACACCACGTGCATCTTCTACTTCAACTGCACCAGCACCTCCATCCGGTGCCACCTCCAGCCGTGATACAAGAAAACAGGCACAACCACCATTATCTGCCAAGAGCGCACCTGATGAGGACATCAATACAATTGTTACACCCACAGCCCCTGCTGCTATACATACTGGACCAATTACTAGAGCTCGTGCACGCCAACTAAATTACCAGGTACTTTTGGTTCTTGGTAATGATTCTAATGTTCATGAGAATATGATGCTGCCTAAATTAGATACATTTGTTTTGCTTACAAATGAAGGGCCTAGCTTGGAGAAGGATGAACATTGGATCAAGAACAAGCATGGAGATGATGGCATGCGCAAGGGGAATAAGAACGGAGTTACAAGTGATGATTTCAGGACTTTGAAGCCACCATAATGGGTGCATGAAGCCTTGGACGAAATATACAAGATGCCACTTCATAAATTTCGTCCCGAGGCTATTTTAGGTGCTGCGTCACCTTATTATTGGGCCAGGCCCATGTAATTTCGAAATACATAAGTATAGGCTATTTTTAGAGTCCGTATGTGTGGGGAAACAAGAGATAGGGTTGATTTCGGACCCCTCCACCAAGGGCCACGAAATTCCCCCCCTCTTCCTCCATATATACAGCCCTTAGGGCATCATTTAGACTTTGGGTTTTGTTTAGATTAAAAGTTCGCCATAGCTGCAACTTCGCGTACTTCGTTTGTGTTCAACGACCAGACAAAGGCGTCACAGAACCCCACCTTGATCAATAAAGCTTTCATCTTATATTCGCAATATCCAGATTGCAATTTTAGTTTCTTGCTTGTTCTTCGTTTGCTCGCAGGAAACAGACCCTCGTGGTCAGGTTGATCGTGCTCCGGCGTGGTCAATAACCTCTCGGAGTTGGTTTAGCGATTGCTAAGGCGCGACGTCCTCGCACGTTCGTAGTCGGATCGTCAAAGTCGACTTCCACCAAAGCGAAATCCACCATCTCATCGAAAGACGGGACACCTCCGCCTCTATCATGATGACATATTGATTTATAGCAGATCTTTGGAGGAACATTTGGAACATTTACGTGCTGTTTTTATTGCTCTACGTGATGCACGTTTGTTTGGTAACCTTGGGAAGTGCACCTTTTGCACCGACCGAGTATCTTTTCTTGGCTATGTTGTTACTCCACAGGGAATTGAAGTTGATAAAGCCAAGATTGAAGCTATTGAGAGTTGGCCGCAGCCCAAAACGATCACACAAGTGAGGAGTTTTCTTGGCCTCGCTGGATTCTATAGGCGTTTTGTGAGAGATTTCAGCACCATTGCTGCACCTCTCAATGAGCTTACAAAGAAAGATGTGCCTTTTCTTTGGGGTACCGCACAGGAAGAAGCCTTCACGGTATTGAAAGATAAGTTGACACATGCTCCTTTACTCCAACTTCCTGATTTTAATAAGACTTTTGAGCTTGAATGTGATGCTAGTGGAATTGGATTAGGAGGTGTGTTATTACAAGATGGCAAACCTGTTGCATACTTTTCTGAAAAATTGAGTGGGCATAGTCTGAATTATTCTACTTATGATAAAGAATTATATGCTCTTGTTCGGACTTTAGAAACATGGCAACATTATTTATGGCCCAAAGAATTTGTTATACATTCTGATCATGAATCATTGAAACATATCAAAAGTCAAGCTAAACTGAATCGTAGACATGCTAAATGGGTTGAATTCATTGAGACTTTCCCTTATGTCATTAAACACAAGAAGGGAAAAGAAAATGTTATTGCTGATGCTTTGTCTCGTCGCTATACTATGCTTTCACAACTTGACTTCAAAATATTTGGTTTGGAGACCATCAAAGATCAATATGTGCATGATGCTGATTTTAAAGATGTAATGCATAATTGTAAAGAAGGAAGAATGTGGAACAAGTTTGTTGTTAACGATGGATTTGTGTTTCGTGCTAACAAGCTATGCATTCCAGCTAGCTCCGTTCGTCTTTTGTTGTTGCAGGAGGCGCATGGAGGAGGATTAATGGGACACTTTGGCGTGAAGAAGACGGAGGACGTACTTGCTACACATTTCTTTTGGCCAAAGATGAGACGGGATGTTGAGCGTTTTATTGCTCGTTGCACTACATGTCAAAAAGCTAAGTCACGCCTCAATCCTCATGGTTTATATATGCCTTTGCCTGTACCTAGTGTTCCTTGGGAGGATATATCTATGGACTTTGTTTTAGGTTTACCTCGAACAAAGAAGGGGAGGGATAGCATATTTGTTGTCGTGGATAGATTCTCGAAAATGGCACACTTTATACCATGTCATAAAAGCGATGATGCTGTTAATGTTGCTGATTTGTTCTTTCGTGAAATTATTCGCTTGCATGGTGTGCCAAATACTATTGTTTCAGATCGTGATACTAAATTTCTTAGCCACTTTTGGAGATGTTTATGGGCTAAGTTGGGGACTAAACTGCTTTTTAGTACTACTTGTCACCCCCAAACTGATGGACAAACTGAAGTAGTCAATAGAACGTTATCTACTATGCTTAGGGCTGTTTTGAAGAATAATAAGAAAATGTGGGAGGAATGCTTGCCTCATATTGAATTTGCTTATAATCGTTCATTGCATTCTACTACTAAGATGTGCCCTCTTGAAGTTGTGTATGGTTTCCTACCTCGTGCACCTATTGATTTGTTGCCTCTTCCATCTTCGGAGAAGGTTAATTTTGATGCTAAACAACGTGCTGAATTGATTTTAAAAATGCATGAGTTAACTAAGGAAAACATTGAGCGCATGAATGCTAAATATAAACTTGCTGGAGATAAGGGTAGAAAACATGTTGTGTTTGCACCTGGAGATCTTGTTTGGTTACATTTGCGTAAGGATAGATTTCCTGATTTGCGCAAATCAAAGTTAATGCCAAGTGCTGATGGTCCTTTTAAGGTGTTAGAGAAAATAAATGATAATGCATATAAACTTGAGCTGCCTGCAGATTTTGGGGTTAGTCCCACTTTTAACATTGCAGATTTGAAGCCTTATTTGGGTGAGGAAGATGAACTTCCGTCGAGGACGACTTCATTTCAAGAAGGGGAGGATGATGAGGACATCAATACAATTGTTACACCCACAGCCCCTGCTGCTATACATACTGGACCAATTACTAGAGCTCGTGCACGCCAACTAAATTACCAGGTACTTTCGTTTCTTGGTAATGATTCTAATGTTCATGAGAATATGATGCTGCCTAAATTGGATACATTTGTTTTGCTTACAAATGAAGGGCCTAGCTTGGAGAAGGATGAACATTGGAGCAAGAACAAGCATGGAGATGATGGCATGCGCAAGGGGAACAAGAACGGAGTTACAAGTGATGATTTCAGGACTTTGAAGCCACCATAATGGGTGCATGAAGCCTTGGACGAAATATACAAGATGCCACTTCATAAATTTCAACCCGGGGCTATTTTAGGTGCTGCGTCACCTTATTATTGGGCCAGGCCCATGTAATTTCGAAATACATAAGTATAGGCTATTTTTAGAGTCCGTATGTGTGGGGAAACAAGAGATAGGGTTGATTTCGGACCCCTCCACCAAGGGCCACGAAATTCCCCCCTCTTCCTCCATATATACAGCCCTTAGGGCATCGTTTAGACTTTGGGTTTTGTTTAGATTAAAAGTTCGCCATAGCTGCAACTTCGCGTACTTCGTTTGTGTTCAACGACCAGACAAAGGCGTCACAGAACCCCACCTTGATCAATAAAGCTTTCATCTTATATTCGCAATATCCAGATTGCAATCTTAGTTTCTTGCTTGTTCTTTGTTTGCTCGCAGGAAACAGACCCTCGTGGTCAGGTTGATCGTGCTCCGGCGTGGTCAATAACCTC
Organism: Triticum dicoccoides; assembly: GCF_002162155.2. NCBI lineage: Eukaryota > Viridiplantae > Streptophyta > Magnoliopsida > Poales > Poaceae > Triticum > Triticum dicoccoides. The sequence goes on along the minus strand of NC_041380.1, from coordinate 226,174,707 downwards.
TCGGAGTTGGTTTAGCGATTGCTAAGGCGCGACGTCCTCGCACGTTCGTAGTCGGATCGTCAAAGTCGACTTCCACCAAAGCAAAATCCACCATCTCATCGAAAGACGGGACACCTTTGCCTCTATCAAGTGGTATCAGATTTCCAGGTTGCTCGGTGAGATTTTACAGTTTTTCGTAGTTTAGATCGAGTCTGTTCTTCATACTTACAGTCCACGAAAAAGCCACAAAAAAAATTAGGGTTAGTTCATCATATCCGAACCAATCTGAGCCTTTGCACAATCTTTTTAGGGTTTTGCTTTGTTGAATTTGCGGTTGCATCGTCGTGTCTAGTTGCTGGTCTTAGAGTCTAGTCTTTTAGAGTTTCGAGTTCTGGTCATAAGTTGTCACGCCGCCGCCGCACCGTCATCATCGCCCCTGCCATCTACCACCACCGCTTATCCGCCACCGCTCCGAATCCGTATCCATATACCACCACCGATCCATATCCATATACTACCACCGCTACCACCACCGCTGCCATATACCACCACCATATATCCACCACCAATCCGAGTTCCTTGCATATTAGGTTTGTTTTCGAGATCCATCTAGATTCCGATTCGTGTTTCCTTGCCGGAGTAGGTTTCGGAAAAAAAAGAGTCGGGTAGCCACGCTCCGTTTAGGCCCAAAATTTTACGAAAACGCATTTTTCGAAAAATTTTCTGGCTATCCTATTTTTAGGTGTTTCTGAGTGTTTTGAGACAGGTGCCATTATAGGAAGTTTTTTTTGACCTGTTTCCAGTTTTTGGGTCCGGGCAGTCGAAAAAAAAAAATTGGTCGAAAAAAAAAATTTCGTGCCCATCCTGTCAGTTTGACCTAGGAAGAGTTTTGAGACACTCGCCATTATAGTGATTTTTCGCAAAAAAAAAGCAGCGCAAAAAAAGAGAGCGCAAAAAAAAAGGGCGAAAAAAAAAATTCAGAGTGTGCTTTTCCCTTGTTTACGTGCCGCGCCGTGATTTTGTTGGTGTTCTAGGCTCGCGTCTCTAGCACAGTCTAGCCTAGGACCAGCACAGTACCGTCGTTGAGCGTTTATTCAACTTTGCATCTCTGAATTGATTATTGCTGACCCTTTTTGCTACCATACTATAAGCCTTCCCAGCTCCACATACATCTACGTCGTGTGTTTGACTCTCCCTGGTAATCGCTCTATCCAAGCTTTGAGAGTTTTTGACTACAACGGTTGCCGATCACCGCCTGCTGCTGGGTAAGAACTGGTAAGAATTTGAGATTTGCTTGACGGATTTGTGATACACCACCACCACTTCTTAGTAGTCTGTAGGATCATATTCTTGTGTGTTTCTATTGCTGCTAACGATGCCAGGATCACAAGCCGACGAGATTGACTGGGAGAACTTATCGAACAAGGAGCTTCATGATAAGTTTCAGCAAATGATGACTGAACAGGTACAAGATGTGCTGAACAATTTTGAAGAGGCCATGGAGAAGATCACTGGCCTTGAGAAGACGTTCGAAACAAAGCTCGATAACAGATTTAATGAACTGCTTGCGCGTCTTCCACCACCGGCTGCACCTGTCGCACCTCTGCAACATCAACAACTACGCCCCCTTCCGAATCAGTATGGACGTGCACAGCGTGTTCCTATTGTGCCAGGACAAAATTCTGGTGCCGTTGTTACTGCTGTTGGTGCTTCTTTGGCTCCTGCTACTGCTCCTGCTGGTACCCAGGAGGATGATGAGTATGCGGGCGATTATGAGGATGAGGTTGATCAAAATCAGATCTACGAGCAGCCACCAGCACCACCACCAGCAGGTCGACCTCAGGTATATATTCGTAATGGTAGGCCTGCACCACCACCTCAGGTACGAGATGATGTCCATATTCCTAAACTGAAATTGAATATTCCACCATTTGAGGGTAGATATGTTCCTGATATATATCTTACTTGGGAGTTAGAAACTGAACAACGATTTACATGTTTACAATATCCTGAGGAGAGACGAGTTGCTGCTGCTGTTTGTGCTTTCACTAGTTTTGCATGTGTATGGTGGTCTGAGCATTGTAGATTATATCCTATTCCAACTACTTGGGCTGCTTTGAAAACTGCTATGCATACGCGTTGGGTTCCACCATATTATCAACGTGAATTGCTTCAAAAATTGCAGCGTTTAAGACAAGGCAAAAATTCTGTAGAAGAATATTATCAGGAATTACAAACTGGCATGATTAGATGTGGTATTGTTGAGGAGAATGAAGCTATACTTGTACGTTTTCTGGGTGGATTAAATAGAGAGATTCAGACCATTCTAGACTATAAGGAGTATACTAATATCACTCGTTTATTCCATCTTGCTTGTAAAGCTGAACGTGATGTGCAGGATCGACAAGCATTGGGGCGAACTAACTTTTCTGCAGGCCGACCTTCATCATGGACACCACGTGCATCTTCTACTTCAACTGCACCAGCACTTCCATCCGGTGCCACCTCCAGCCGTGATACAAGAAAACAGGCACAACCACCATTATCTGCCAAGAGCGCACCTGCGGGGCCTGCACAGCGTTTTTCTTCTTCCATGGCATCAACAGGGCACACAAGTGATGATATAGAGGCAAAGGTGTCCCGTCTTTCGATGAGATGGTGGATTTCGCTTTGGTGGAAGTCGACTTTGACGATCCGACTACGAACGTGCGAGGACGTCGCGCCTTAGCAATCGCTAAACCAACTCCGAGAGGTTATTGACCACGCCGGAGCACGATCAACCTGACCACGAGGGTCTGTTTCCTGCGAGCAAACGAAGAACAAGCAAGAAACTAAGATTGCAATCTGGATATTGCGAATATAAGATGGAAGCTTTATTGATCAAGGTGGGGTTCTGTGACGCCTTTGTCTGGTCGTTGAACACAAACGAAGTACGCGAAGTTGCAGCTATGGCGAACTTTTAATCTAAACAAAACCCAAAGTCTAAACGATGCCCTAAGGGCTGTATATATGGAGGAAGAGGGGGGAATTTCGTGGCCCTTGGTGGAGGAGTCTGAAATCAACCCTATCTCTTGTTTCCCCACACATACGGACTCTAAAAATAGCCTATACTTATGTATTTCGAAATTACATGGGCCTGGCCCAATAATAAGGTGACGCAGCACCTAAAATAGCCTCGGGACGAAATTTATGAAGTGGCATCTTGTATATTTCCTCCAAGGCTTCATGCACCCATTATGGTGGCTTCAAAGTCCTGAAATCATCACTTGTAACTCCGTTCTTGTTCCCCTTGCGCATGCCATCATCTCCATGCTTGTTCTTGCTCCAATGTTCATCCTTCTCCAAGCTAGGCCCTTCATTTGTAAGCAAAACAAATGTATCCAATTTAGGCAGCATCATATTCTCATGAACATTAGAATCATTACCAAGAAACGAAAGTACCTGGTAATTTAGTTGGCGTGCACGAGCTCTAGTAATTGGTCCAGTATGTATAGCAGCAGGGGCTGTGGGTGTAACAATTGTATTGATGTCCTCATCATCCTCCCCTTCTTGAAATGAAGTCGTCCTCGACGGAAGTCCATCTTCCTCACCCAAATAAGGCTTCAAATCTGCAATGTTAAAAGTGGGACTAACCCCAAAATCTGCAGGCAGCTCAAGTTTATATGCATTATCATTTATTTTCTCTAATACCTTAAAGGGACCATCAGCACGTGGCATTAGCTTTGATTTGTGCAAATCAGGAAATCTATCCTTACGCAAATGTAACCAAACAAGATCTCCAGGTGCAAACACAACATGTTTTCTACCCTTATCTCCAGCAAGTTTATATTTAGCATTCATACGCTCAATGTTTTCCTTAGTTAACTCATGCATTTTTAAAATCAATTCAGCACGTTGTTTAGCATCAAAATTAACCTTCTCCGAAGATGGAAGAGGCAAGAAATCAATAGGTGCACGAGGTAGGAAACCATACACAACTTCAAAAGGGCACATCTTAGTAGTAGAATGCAATGAACGATTATAAGCAAATTCAATATGAGGCAAGCATTCCTCCCACATTTTCTTATTATTCTTCAAAACAGCCCTAAGCATAGTAGACAACGTTCTATTGACTACTTCAGTTTGTCCATCAGTTTGGGGGTGACAAGTAGTACTAAAAAGCAGTTTAGTCCCCAACTTAGCCCATAAACATCTCCAAAAGTGGCTAAGAAATTTAGTATCACGATCTGAAACAATAGTATTTGGCACACCATGCAAGCGAATAATTTCATGAAAGAACAAATCAGCAACATTAACAGAATCATCGCTTTTATGACATGGTATAAAGTGTGCCATTTTCGAGAATCTATCCACGACAACAAATATGCTATCCCTCCCCTTCTTTGTTCGAGGTAAACCTAAAACAAAGTCCATAGATATATCCTCCCAAGGAACACTAGGTACAGGCAAAGGCATATATAAACCATGAGGATTGAGTCGTGACTTAGCTTTTTGACATGTAGTGCAGCGAGCAATAAAACGCTCAACATCCCTTCTCATCTTTGGCCAAAAGAAATGTGTAGCAAGTACGTCCTCCGTCTTCTTCACGCCAAAGTGTCCCATTAATCCTCCTCCATGCGCCTCCTGCAACAACAAAAGATGAATGGAGCTAGCTGGAATGCATAGCTTGTTAGCACGAAACACAAATCCATCGTTAACAACAAACTTGTTCCACATTCTTCCTTCTTTACAATTCTGCATTACATCTTTAAAATCAGCATCATGCACATATTGATCTTTGATGGTCTCCAAACCAAATATTTTGAAGTCAAGTTGTGAAAGCATAGTATAGCGACGAGACAATGCATCAGCAATAACATTTTCTTTTCCCTTCTTGTGTTTAATGACATAAGGGAAAGTCTCAATGATTTCAACCCATTTAGCATGTCTACGATTTAGTTTAGCTTGACTTTTAATATGTTTCAAAGATTCATGATCAGAATGTATAACAAATTCTTTGGGCCATAAATAATGTTGCCATGTTTCTAAAGTCCGAACAAGAGCATATAATTCTTTATCATAAGTAGAATAATTCAGACTAGGCCCACTCAATTTTTCAGAAAAGTATGCAACAGGTTTGCCATCTTGTAATAACACACCTCCTAATCCAATTCCACTAGCATCACATTCAAGCTCAAAAGTCTTATTAAAATCAGGAAGTTGGAGTAAAGGAGCATGTGTCAACTTATCTTTCAATACCATGAAGGCTTCTTCCTGTGCGGTACCCCAAACAAAAGGCACATCCTTCTTTGTAAGCTCGTTGAGAGGTGCAGCAATGGTGCTGAAATCTCTCACAAAACGCCTATAGAATCCAGCGAGGCCAAGAAAACTCCTCACTTGTGTGACCGTTTTGGGTTGCGGCCAACTCTCAATAGCTTCAATCTTGGCTTTGTCAACTTCAATTCCCTGTGGAGTAACAACATAGCCAAGAAAAGATACTCGGTCGGTGCAAAAGGTGCACTTCCCAAGGTTACCAAACAAACGTGCATCACGTAGAGCAATAAAAACAGCACGTAAATGTTCCAAATGTTCTTCCAAAGATCTGCTATAAATCAATATGTCATCAAAGTAAACTACCACAAATCGTCCAATGAAAGCACGTAAAACTTCGTTCATTAATCTCATGAAAGTACTAGGTGCATTAGTTAACCCAAAAGGCATGACTAACCACTCATATAATCCAAACTTAGTTTTAAATGTTGTTTTCCATTCATCTCCCAATTTCATACGAATTTGATGGTAGCCACTGAATATTGCGAATATAGATGAAGTATTGATAAAGGTGGGGATCCGTAAACGGTCTTGGTCTGGTCGTTGGACACAAACAAAGTACACGAAGTTGCAATGGCTAACTTTTAACTAAACAAATCCCAAGGAAAAGCTACTAGATGGATCTACTTATATAGGAGCAAGGGGTGGCGGCCAAGGAGGTGGGAGGACGTCCCAAGGCAGCCTAAAACTAAATCTAGGTCGTACAAGGCCAATGGGCCCAAGTGGAGGTGATGTAACACCTTTGGACTTGTAGTTTGACTCGGATTCTGCTGCAGCATCAGATTGTTTCGTCCACAACTCAATGCTCCGGACGAATTTGAAGGTGATTCCAATTGGGTTGGAAAGTGCACGAAATCTAGTTTCCAACAAAAAAAGAATCACCCAATTCGGAGTCCGTATGAAAAACTTGTGTGCGTTTTGAGTCAGGTATGTCTGTGCAGTCCGAATCTGAATCCAGAACGTGAGAGACTTGGACTCTATCTTCTCTTGGGCCAAAAGTGACGTGAGAGAACTTTTTGAACAGCAAATAAACATCTCTTTCTTCCTTATCTTCATATGTGGATTGTACTAATGTCCCATACACCTACAATTAGACAAAACACAAAAGTGTGTGAAGTATTTTTGTTCTGGATAACATAAATAGATTATTGAATAGTTTGCACTAGAAATCACCTGACAAATATGCATATATGCAATATTTTTGGTCATATCCAAGGTAGTCATGTCCTCATCATTGAAGCTATTGGGAGTTGGCCGCAACCCAAAATGGTCACACAAGTGAGGAGTTTTCTTGGCCTCGCTGGATTCTATAGGCGTTTTGTGAGAGATTTCAGCACCATTGCTGCACCTCTCAATGAGCTTACAAAGAAAGATGTGCCTCTTCTTTGGGGTACTGCACAGGAAGAAGCCTTCACAGTATTGAAAGATAAGTTGACACATGCTCCTTTACTCCAACTTCTTGATTTTAATAAGACTTTTGAGCTTGAATGTGATGCTAGTGGAATTGGATTAGGAGGTGTGTTATTACAAGATGGCAAACCTGTTGCATACTTTTCTGAAAAATTGAGTGGGCCTAGTCTGAATTATTCTACTTATGATAAAGAATTATATGCTCTTGTTCGGACTTTAGAAACATGGCAACATTATTTATGGCCCAAAGAATTTGTTATACATTCTGATCATGAATCTTTGAAACATATTAAAAGTCAGGCTAAACTAAATCGTAGACATGCTAAATGGGTTGAATTCATTGAGACTTTCCCTTATGTCATTAAACACAAGAAGGGAAAAGAAAATGTTATTGCTGATGCATTGTCTCGTCGCTATACTATGCTTTCACAACTTGACTTCAAAATATTTGGTTTGGAGACCATCAAAGATCAATATGTGCATGATGCTGATTTTAAAGATGTAATGCATAATTGTAAAGAAGGAAGAATGTGGAACAAGTTTGTTGTTAACGATGGATTTGTGTTTCGTGCTAACAAGCTATGCATTCCAGCTAGCTCCGTTCGTCTTTTGTTGTTGCAGGAGGCGCATGGAGGAGGATTAATGGGACACTTTGGCGTGAAGAAGACGGAGGACGTACTTGCTACACATTTCTTTTGGCCAAAGATGAGACGGGATGTTGAGCGTTTTATTGCTCGTTGCACTACATGTCAAAAAGCTAAGTCACGCCTCAATCCTCATGGTTTATATATGCCTTTGCCTGTACCTAGTGTTCCTTGGGAGGATATATCTATGGACTTTGTTTTAGGTTTACCTCGAACAAAGAAGGGGAGGGATAGCATATTTGTTGTCGTGGATAGATTCTCGAAAATGGCACACTTTATACCATGTCATAAAAGCGATGATGCTGTTAATGTTGCTGATTTGTTCTTTCGTGAAATTATTCGCTTGCATGGTGTGCCAAATACTATTGTTTCAGATCGTGATACTAAATTTCTTAGCCACTTTTGGAGATGTTTATGGGCTAAGTTGGGGACTAAACTGCTTTTTAGTACTACTTGTCACCCCCAAACTGATGGACAAACTGAAGTAGTCAATAGAATGTTGTCTACTATGCTTAGGGCTGTTTTGAAGAATAATAAGAAAATGTGGGAGGAATGCTTGCCTCATATTGAATTTGCTTATAATCGTTCATTGCATTCTGCTACTAAGATGTGCCCTTTTGAAGTTGTGTATGGTTTCCAACCTCGTGCACCTATTGATTTGTTGCCTCTTCCATCTTCGGAGAAGGTTAATTTTGATGCTAAACAACGTGCTGAATTGATTTTAAAAATGCATGAGTTAACTAAGGAAAACATTGAGCGCATGAATGCTAAATATAAACTTGCTGGAGATAAGGGTAGAAAACATGTTGTGTTTGCACCTGGAGATCTTGTTTGGTTACATTTGCGTAAGGATAGATTTCCTGATTTGCGCAAATCAAAGTTAATGCCACGTGCTGATGGTCCCTTTAAGGTGTTAGAGAAAATAAATGATAATGCATATAAACTTGAGCTGCCTGCAGATTTTGGGGTTAGTCCCACTTTTAACATTGCAGATTTGAAGCCTTATTTGGGTGAGGAAGATGAACTTCCGTCGAGGACGATTTCATTTCAAGTAGGGGAGGATGATGAGGACATCAATACAATTGTTACACCCACAGCCCCTGCTGCTATACATACTGGACCAATTACTAGAGCCCGTGCACGCCAACTAAATTACCAGGTACTTTCGTTTCTTGGTAATGATTCTAATGTTCATGAGAATATGATGCTGCCTAAATTGGATACATTTGTTTTGCTTACAAATGAAGGGCCTAGCTTGGAGAAGGATGAACATTGGAGCAAGAACAAGCATGGAGATGATGGCATGCGCAAGGGGAACAAGAACGGAGTTACAAGTGATGATTTCAGGACTTTGAAGCCACCATAATGGGTGCATGAAGCCTTGGACGAAATATACAAGATGCCACTTCATAAATTTCGTCCCGAGGCTATTTTAGGTGCTGCGTCACCTTATTATTGGGCCAGGCACATGTAATTTCGAAATACATAAGTATAGGCTATTTTTAGAGTCCGTATGTGTGGGGAAACAAGAGATAGGGTTGATTTCGGACCCCTCCACCAAGGGCCACGAAATTCCCCCCTCTTCCTCCATATATACAGCCCTTAGGGCATCGTTTAGACTTTGGGTTTTGTTTAGATTAAAAGTTCGCCATAGCTGCAACTTCGCGTACTTCGTTTGTGTTCAACGACCAGACAAAGGCGTCACAGAACCCCACCTTGATCAATAAAGCTTTCATCTTATATTCGCAATATCCAGATTGCAATCTTAGTTTCTTGCTTGTTCTTCGTTTGCTCGCAGGAAACAGACCCTCGTGGTCAGGTTGATCGTGCTCCGGCGTGGTCAATAACCTCTCGGAGTTGGTTTAGCGATTGCTAAGGGGCGACGTCCTCGCACGTTCGTAGTCGGATCGTCAAAGTCGACTTCCACCAAAGCAAAATCCACCATCTCATCGAAAGACGGGACACCTTTGCCTCTATCAGCACCTGCGGGGCCTGCACAGCGTTCTTCTTCTTCCATGGCATCAACAGGGCACACAAGTGATATTATTTGTCGTCGTTGTAAGGGAGGAGGTCATTATGCGAGAGAATGCAAATCTCCGCGTGTGATGATTGCTACAGCGGATGGTGGATATGAGTCCGCTAGTGACTATGATGAGGAGACTTTGGCTCTTATTACACGTGAAGAACATGGTGGAGATGATTCTGATCATGAGACGCAATACATGGCTTCTTAAGACGCTGACAGGTATGAATGTTTAGTTGCTCAACGTGTTTTGAGTGTGCAGGTCACACAAGCTGAGCAAAATCAGAGGCACAATTTGTTCCATACCAAGGGAGTTGTGAAGGAACGTTCTGTGCACGTCATAATAGACGGAGGGAGCTGCAACAACTTGGCTAGCATGGAGATGGTGGAGAAGCTTTCTCTCACCACAAGACCACATCCACATCCTTACTACATCCAATGGTTCAACAACAGCGGCAAGGTTAAGGTAACACGTACTGTTCATGTGCATTTTAGTATCTCTACATATGCTGATTATGTTGATTGTGATGTGGTACCTATGCAAGCATGTTCCTTATTACTTGGTAGACCATGGCAATTTGATAAAAATTCTGTACACCATGGTAGAAACAATCACTATACTCTTGTTCATAAGGGTAAAAATATTACTTTGCTTCCTATGACTCCTGATTCCATTTTGAAAGATGATATTAATAGAGCTAATAAAGCAAAACAGGAGACGAATAAGAGTGAAAATCAGATTGTGGCAAAAGAATTTGAGCAACAAATGAAGCCTAATAATAAACCATCTAGTGTTGCTTCTGAAATTAAATTGAAAAGTGCATGTTTATTTGCCACCAAATCTGATATTGATGAGCTAGATTTCAGCAAATCTGTTTGCTATGCTTTTGTGTGCAAAGAGGCATTATTTTCATTCGAGGACGTGCCTTCCTCTTTGCCTCCTGCTGTCACTAACATTTTGCAGGAGTTCGCTGACGTCTTTCCACAAGACGTGCCACCGGGATTACCGCCTATTTGAGGGATTGAGCATCAGATTGACTTAATTCCCGGTGCTTCACTACCAAACCGTGCACCATACCGTACCAATCCAGAGGAGACGAAGGAGATTATGCGTGAAGTACAAGAGCTTCTCGACAAAGGTTATATACGCGAATCCCTTAGTCCTTGTGTTGTTCCTATTATTCTAGTGCCGAAAAAGGATGGTACATCACGTATGTGTGTTGATTGTAGAGGCATTAATAATATTACTATTCGTTATCGTCATCCTATTCCTAGGCTAGATGATATGCTTGATGAATTGAGTGGCTCTACAATATTCTCCAAAGTTGATTTGCGTAGTGGCTACCATCAAATTCGTATGAAATTGGGAGATGAATGGAAAACAGCATTTAAAACTAAGTTTGGATTATATGAGTGGTTAGTCATGCCTTTTGGGTTAACTAATGCACCTAGTACTTTCATGAGATTAATGAACGAAGTTTTACGTGCTTTCATTGGACGATTTGTGGTAGTTTACTTTGATGACATATTGATTTATAGCAGATCTTTGGAGGAACATTTGGAACATTTACGTGCTGTTTTCATTGCTCTACGTGATGCACGTTTGTTCGGTAACCTTGGGAAGTGCACCTTTTGCACCGACCGAGTATCTTTTCTTGGCTATGTTGTTACTCCACAGGGAATTGAAGTTGATAAAGCCAAGATTGAAGCTATTGAGAGTTGGCCGCAGCCCAAAACGGTCACACAAGTGAGGAGTTTTCTTGGCCTCGCTGGATTCTATAGGCGTTTTGTGAGAGATTTCAGCACCATTGCTGCACCTCTCAATGAGCTTACAAAGAAAGCTGTGCCTTTTCTTTGGGGTACCGCACAGGAAGAAGCCTTCATGGTATTGAAAGATAAGTTGACACATGCTCCTTTACTCCAACTTCCTGATTTTAATAAGACTTTTGAGCTTGAATGTGATGCTAGTGGAATTGGATTAGGAGGTGTGTTATTACAAGATGGCAAACCTGTTGCATACTTTTCTGAAAAATTGAGTGGGCCTAGTCTGAATTATTCTACTTATGATAAAGAATTATATGCTCTTGTTCGGACTTTAGAAACATGGCAACATTATTTATGGCCCAAAGAATTTGTTATACATTCTGATCATGAATCTTTGAAACATATTAAAAGTCAAGCTAAACTAAATCGTAGACATGCTAAATGGGTTGAAATCATTGAGACTTTCCCTTATGTCATTAAACACAAGAAGGGAAAAGAAAATGTTATTGCTGATGCATTGTCTCGTCGCTATACTATGCTTTCACAACTTGACTTCAAAATATTTGGTTTGGAGACCATCAAAGATCAATATGTGCATGATGCTGATTTTAAAGATGTAATGCAGAATTGTAAAGAAGGAAGAATGTGGAACAAGTTTGTTGTTAACGATGGATTTGTGTTTCGTGCTAACAAGCTATGCATTCCAGCTAGCTCCATTCATCTTTTGTTGTTGCAGGAGGCGCATGGAGGAGGATTAATGGGACACTTTGGCGTGAAGAAGACGGAGGACGTACTTGCTACACATTTCTTTTGGCCAAAGATGAGAAGGGATGTTGAGCGTTTTATTGCTCGCTGCACTACATGTCAAAAAGCTAAGTCACGACTCAATCCTCATGGTTTATATATGCCTTTGCCTGTACCTAGTGTTCCTTGGGAGGATATATCTATGGACTTTGTTTTAGGTTTACCTCGAACAAAGAAGGGGAGGGATAGCATATTTGTTGTCGTGGATAGATTCTCGAAAATGGCACACTTTATACCATGTCATAAAAGCGATGATTCTGTTAATGTTGCTGATTTGTTCTTTCATGAAATTATTCGCTTGCATGGTGTGCCAAATACTATTGTTTCAGATCGTGATACTAAATTTCTTAGCCACTTTTGGAGATGTTTATGGGCTAAGTTGGGGACTAAACTGCTTTTTAGTACTACTTGTCACCCCCAAACTGATGGACAAACTGAAGTAGTCAATAGAACGTTGTCTACTATGCTTAGGGCTGTTTTGAAGAATAATAAGAAAATGTGGGAGGAATGCTTGCCTCATATTGAATTTGCTTATAATCGTTCATTGCATTCTACTACTAAGATGTGCCCTTTTGAAGTTGTGTATGGTTTCCTACCTCGTGCACCTATTGATTTCTTGCCTCTTCCATCTTCGGAGAAGGTTAATTTTGATGCTAAACAACGTGCTGAATTGATTTTAAAAATGCATGAGTTAACTAAGGAAAACATTGAGCGTATGAATGCTAAATATAAACTTGCTGGAGATAAGGGTAGAAAACATGTTGTGTTTGCACCTGGAGATCTTGTTTGGTTACATTTGCGTAAGGATAGATTTCCTGATTTGCACAAATCAAAGCTAATGCCACGTGCTGATGGTCCCTTTAAGGTATTAGAGAAAATAAATGATAATGCATATAAACTTGAGCTGCCTGCAGATTTTGGGGTTAGTCCCACTTTTAACATTGCAGATTTGAAGCCTTATTTGGGTGAGGAAGATGGACTTCCGTCGAGGACGACTTCATTTCAAGAAGGGGAGGATGATGAGGACATCAATACAATTGTTACACCCACAGCCCCTGCTGCTATACATACTGGACCAATTACTAGAGCTCGTGCACGCCAACTAAATTACCAGGTACTTTCGTTTCTTGGTAATGATTCTAATGTTCATGAGAATATGATGCTGCCTAAATTGGATACATTTGTTTTGCTTACAAATGAAGGGCCTAGCTTGGAGAAGGATGAACATTGGAGCAAGAACAAGCATGGAGATGATGGCATGCGCAAGGGGAACAAGAACGGAGTTACAAGTGATGATTTCAGGACTTTGAAGCCACCATAATGGGTGCATGAAGCCTTGGACGAAATATGCAAGATGCCACTTCATAAATTTCGTCCCGAGGCTATTTTAGGTGCTGCATCACCTTATTATTGGGCCAGGCCCATGTAATTTCGAAATACAGAAGTATAGGCTATTTTTAGAGTCCGTATGTGTGGGGAAACAAGAGATAGGGTTGATTTCGGACCCCTCCACCAAGGGCCACGAAATTCCCCCCTCTTCCTCCATATATACAGCCCTTAGGGCATCGTTTAGACTTTGGGTTTTGTTTAGATTAAAAGTTCGCCATAGCTGCAACTTCGCGTACTTCGTTTGTGTTCAACGACCAGACAAAGGCGTCACAGAACCCCACCTTGATCAATAAAGCTTTCATCTTATATTCGCAATATCCAGATTGCAATCTTAGTTTCTTGCTTGTTCTTCGTTTGCTCGCAGGAAACAGACCCTCGTGGTCAGGTTGATCGTGCTCCGGCGTGGTCAATAACCTCTCGGAGTTGGTTTAGCGATTGCTAAGGGGCGACGTCCTCGCACGTTCGTAGTCGGATCGTCAAAGTCGACTTCCACCAAAGCAAAATCCACCATCTCATCGAAAGACGGGACACCTTTGCCTCTATCAGCACCTGCGGGGCCTGCACAGCGTTCTTCTTCTTCCATGGCATCAACAGGGCACACAAGTGATATTATTTGTCGTCGTTGTAAGGGAGGAGGTCATTATGCGAGAGAATGCAAATCTCCGCGTGTGATGATTGCTACAGCGGATGGTGGATATGAGTCCGCTAGTGACTATGATGAGGAGACTTTGGCTCTTATTACACGTGAAGAACATGGTGGAGATGATTCTGATCATGAGACGCAATACATGGCTTCTTAAGACGCTGACAGGTATGAATGTTTAGTTGCTCAACGTGTTTTGAGTGTGCAGGTCACACAAGCTGAGCAAAATCAGAGGCACAATTTGTTCCATACCAAGGGAGTTGTGAAGGAACGTTCTGTGCACGTCATAATAGACGGAGGGAGCTGCAACAACTTGGCTAGCATGGAGATGGTGGAGAAGCTTTCTCTCACCACAAGACCACATCCACATCCTTACTACATCCAATGGTTCAACAACAGCGGCAAGGTTAAGGTAACACGTACTGTTCATGTGCATTTTAGTATCTCTACATATGCTGATTATGTTGATTGTGATGTGGTACCTATGCAAGCATGTTCCTTATTACTTGGTAGACCATGGCAATTTGATAAAAATTCTGTACACCATGGTAGAAACAATCACTACACTCTTGTTCATAAGGATAAAAATATTACTTTGCTTCCTATGACTCCTGATTCCATTTTGAGAGATGATATTAATAGAGCTAATAAAGCAAAACAGGAGAAGAATAAGAGTGAAAATCAGATTGTGGCAAAAGAATTTGAGCAACAAATGAAGCCTAATAATAAACCATCTAGTGTTGCTTCTGAAATTAAATTGAAAAGTGCATGTTTATTTGCCACCAAATCTGATATTGATGAGCTAGATTTCAGTAAATCTGTTTGCTATGCTTTTGTGTGCAAAGAGGCATTATTTTCATTCAAGGACGTGCCTTCCTCTTTGCCTCCTGCTGTCACTAACATTTTGCAGGAGTTCGCTGACGTTTTTCCACAAGACGTGCCACCGGGATTACCGCCTATTCGAGGGATTGAGCATCAGATTGACTTAATTCCCGGTGCTTCACTGCCAAACCGTGCACCATACCGTACCAATCCAGAGGAGACGAAGGAGATTATGCGTCAAGTACAAGAGCTTCTCGACAAAGGTTATATACGCGAATCCCTTAGTCCTTGTGCTGTTCCTATTATTCTAGTGCCGAAAAAGGATGGTACATCACGTATGTGTGTTGATTGTAGAGGCATTAATAATATTACTATTCGTTATCGTCATCCTATTCCTAGGCTAGATGATATGCTTGATGAATTGAGTGGCTCTACAATATTCTCCAAAGTTGATTTTCATAGTGGCTACCATCAAATTCGTATGAAATTGGGAGATGAATGGAAAACAGCATTTAAAACTAAGTTTGGATTATATGAGTGGTTAGTCATGCCTTTTGGGTTAACTAATGCACCTAGTACTTTCATGAGATTAATGAACGAAGTTTTACGTGCTTTCATTGGACGATTTGTGGTAGTTTACTTTGATGACATATTGATTTATAGCAGATCTTTGGAAGAACATTTGGAACATTTACGTGCTGTTTTCATGCTCTACGTGATGCACGTTTGTTTGGTAACCTTGGGAAGTGCACCTTTTGCACCGACCGAGTATCTTTTCTTGGCTATGTTGTTACTCCACAGGGAATTGAAGTTGATAAAGCCAAGATTGAAGCTATTGAGAGTTGGCCGCAGCCCAAAACGGTCACACAAGTGAGGAGTTTTCTTGGCCTCGCTGGATTCTATAGGCGTTTTGTGAGAGATTTCAGCACCATTGCTGCACCTCTCAATGAGCTTACAAAGAAAGATGTGCCTTTTCTTTGGGGTACCGCACAGGAAGAAGCCTTCACGGTATTGAAAGATAAGTTGACACATGCTCCTTTACTCCAACTTCCTGATTTTAATAAGACTTTTGAGCTTGAATGTGATGCTAGTGGACCTGGATTAGGAGGTGTGTTATTACAAGATGGCAAACCTGTTGCATACTTTTCTGAAAAATTGAGTGGGCCTAGTCTGAATTATTCTACTTATGATAAAGAATTATATGCTCTTGTTCGGACTTTAGAAACATGGCAACATTATTTATGGCCCAAGGAATTTGTTATACATTCTGATCATGAATCTTTGAAACATATTAAAAGTCAAGCTAAATTGAATCGTAGACATGCTAAATGGGTTGAATTCATTGAGACTTTTCCTTATGTCATTAAACACAAGAAGGGAAAAGAAAATGTTATTGCTGATGCATTGTCTCGCCGCTATACTATGCTTTCACAACTTGACTTCAAAATATTTGGTTTGGAGACCATCAAAGATCAATATGTGCATGATGCTGGTTTTAAAGATGTAATGCAGAATTGTAAAGAAGGAAGAATGTGGAACAAGTTCGTCGTTAACGATGGATTTGTGTTTCGTGCTAACAAGCTATGCATTCCAGCTAGCTCCATTCGTCTTTTGTTGTTGCAGGAGGCGCATGGAGGAGGATTAATGGGACACTTTGGCATGAAGAAGACGGAGGACGTACTTGCTACACATTTCTTTTGGCCAAAGATGAGACGGGATGTTGAGCGTTTTATTGCTCGATGCACTACATGTCAAAAAGCTAAGTCACGACCGAATCCTCATGGTTTATATATGCCTTTGCCTGTACCTAGTGTTCCTTGGGAGGATATATCTATGGACTTTGTTTTAGGTTTACCTCGAACAAATAAGGGGAGGGATAGCATATTTGTTGTCGTGGATAGATTCTCGAAAATGGCACACTTTATACCATGTCATAAAAGCGATGATGCTGTTAATGTTGCTGATTTGTTCTTTCGTGAAATTATTCAGTTGCATGGTGTGCCAAATACTATTGTTTCAGATCGTGATACTAAATTTCTTAGCCAATTTTGGAGATGTTTATGGGCTAAGTTGGGGACTAAACTGCTTTTTAGTACTACTTGTCACCCCCAAACTGATGGACAAACTGAAGTAGTCAATAGAACGTTGTCTACTATGCTTAGGGCTGTTTTGAAGAATAATAAGAAAATGTGGGAGGAATGCTTGCCTCATATTGAATTTGCTTATAATCGTTCATTGCATTCTACTACTAAGATGTGCCCTTTTGAAGTTGTGTATGGTTTCCTACCTCGTGCACCTATTGATTTGTTGCCTCTTCCATCTTCGGAGAAGGTTAATTTTGATGCTAAACAACGTGCTGAATTGATTTTAAAAATGCATGAGTTAACTAAGGAAAACATTAAGCGTATGAATGCTAAATATAAACTTGCTGGAGATAAGGGTAGAAAACATGTTGTGTTTGCACCTGGAGATCTTGTTTGGTTAAATTTTGACAAAGGCAAAGGTGTCCCGTCTTTCGATGAGATGATGGATATCGCTTTGGTGGAAGTCGACTTTGACGATCCGACTACGAACGTGCGAGGACGTCGCGCCTTAGCAATCGCTAAACCAACTCCGAGAGGTTATTGACCACGCCGGAGCACGATCAACCTGACCACGAGGGTCTGTTTCTGCGAGCAAACGAAGAACAAGCAAGAAACTAAGATTGCAATCTGGATATTGCGAATATAAGATGAAAGCTTTATTGATCAAGGTGGGGTTCTGTGACGCCTTTGTCTGGTCGTTGAACACAAACGAAGTACGCGAAGTTGCAGCTATGGCGAACTTTTAATCTAAACAAAACCCAAAGTCTAAACGATGCCCTAAGGGCTGTATATATGGAGGAAGAGGGGGGGGGGGGAATTTCGTGGCCCTTGGTGGAGGGGTCCGAAGTCAACCCTATCACTTGTAACTCTGTTCTTGTTTCCCTTGCGCATGCCATCATCTCCATGCTTGTTCTTGCTCCAATGTCCATCCTTCTCCAAGCTAGGCCCTTCATTTGTAAGCAAAACAAATGTATCCAATTTAGGCAGCATCATATTCTCATGAACATTAGAATCATTACCAAGAAACGAAAGTACCTGGTAATTTAGTTGGCGTGCACGAGCTCTAGTAATTGGTCCAGTATGTATAGCAGCAGGGGCTGTGGGTGTAACAATTGTATTGATGTCCTCATCATCCTCCCCTTCTTGAAATGAAGTCGTCCTCGACGGAAGTTCATCTTCCTCACCCAAATAAGGCTTCAAATCTGCAATGTTAAAAGTGGGACTAACCCCAAAATCTGCAGGCAGCTCAAGTTCATATGCATTATCATTTATTTTCTCTAACACCTTAAAGGGACCATCAGCACGTGGCATTAACTTTGATTTGCGCAAATCAGGAAATCTATCCTTACGCAAATGTAACCAAACAAGATCTCCAGGTACAAACACAACATGTTTTCTACCCTTATCTCCAGCAAGTTTATATTTAGCATTCATGCGCTCAATGTTTTCCTTAGTTAACTCATGCATTTTTAAAATCAATTCAGCACGTTGTTTAGCATCAAAATTAACCTTCTCCGAAGATGGAAGAGGCAACAAATCAATAGGTGCACGAGGTAGGAAACCATACACAACTTCAAAAGGGCACATCTTAGTAGTAGAATGCAATGAACGATTATAAGCAAATTCAATATGAGGCAAGCATTCCTCCCACATTTTCTTATTATTCTTCAAAACAGCCCTAAGCATAGTAGACAACGTTCTATTGACTACTTCAGTTTGTCCATCAGTTTGGGGGTGACAAGTAGTACTAAAAAGCAGTTTAGTCCCCAACTTAGCCCATAAACATCTCCAAAAGTGGCTAAGAAATTTAGTATCACGATCTCAAACAATAGTATTTGGCACACCATGCAAGCGAATAATTTCACGAAAGAACAAATCAGCAACATTAACAGCATCATCGCTTTTATGACATGGTATAAAGTGTGCCATTTTCGAGAATCTATCCACGACAACAAATATGCTATCCCTCCCCTTCTTTGTTCGAGGTAAACCTAAAACAAAGTCCATAGATATATCCTCCCAAGGAACACTAGGTACAGGCAAAGGCATATATAAACCATGAGGATTGAGTCGTGACTTAGCTTTTTGACATGTAGTGCATCGAGCAATAAAACGCTCAACATCCCGTCTCATCTTTGGCCAAAAGAAATGTGTAGCAAGTACGTCCTCCGTCTTCTTCACGCCAAAGTGTCCCATTAATCCTCCTCCATGCGCCTCCTGCAACAACAAAAGACGAACGGAGCTAGCTGGAATGCATAGCTTGTTAGCACGAAACACAAATCCATCGTTAACGACAAACTTGGTCCACATTCTTCCTTCTTTACAATTCTGCATTACATCTTTAAAATCAGCATCATGCACATATTGATCTTTGATGGTCTCCAAACCAAATATTTTGAAGTCAAGTTGTGAAAGCATAGTATAGCGACGAGACAATGCATCAGCAATAACATTTTCTTTTCCCTTCTTGTGTTTAATGACATAAGGGAAAGTCTCAATGAATTCAACCCATTTAGCATGTCTACGATTCAGTTTAGCTTGACTTTTAATATGTTTCAAAGATTCATGATCAGAATGTATAACAAATTCTTTGGGCCGTAAATAATGTTGCCATGTTTCTAAAGTCCGAACAAGAGCATATAATTCTTTATCATAAGTAGAATAATTCAGACTAGGCCCACTCAATTTTCAGAAAAGTATGCAACAGGTTTGCCATCTTGTAATAACACACCTCCTAATCCAATTCCACTAGCATCACATTCAAGCTCAAAAGTCTTATTAAAATCAGGAAGTTGGAGTAAAGGAGCATGTGTCAACTTATCTTTCAATACGGAGAAGGCTTCTTCCTGTGCGGTACCCCAAAGAAAAGGCACATCTTTCTTTGTAAGCTCATTGAGAGGTGCAGCAATGGTACTGAAATCTCTCACAAAACGCCTATAGAATCCAGCGAGGCCAAGAAAACTCCTCACGTGTGTGACCGTTTTGGGCTGCGGTCAACTCTCAATAGCTTCAATCTTGGCTTTATCAACTTCAATTCCCTGTGGAGTAACAACATAGCCAAGAAAAGATACTCGGTCGGTGCAAAAGGTGCACTTCCCAAGGTTACCAAACAAATGTGCATCACGTAGAGCAATAAAAACAGCACGTAAATGTTCCAAATGTTCTTCCAAAGATCTGCTATAAATCAATATGTCATCAAAGTAAACTACCACAAATCGTCCAATGAAAGCACGTAAAACTTCATTCATTAATCTCATGAAAGTACTAGGTGCATTAGTTAACCCAAAAGGCATGACTAACCACTCATATAATCCAAACTTAGTTTTAAATGCTGTTTTCCATTCATCTCCCAATTTCATACGAATTTGATGGTAGCCACTACGCAAATCAACTTTGGAGAATATTGTAGAGCCACTCAATTCATCAAGCATATCATCTAGCCTAGGAATAGGATGACGATAACGAATAGTAATATTATTAATGCCTCTACAATCAACACACATACGTGATGTACCATCCTTTTTCGGCACTAGAATAATAGGAACAGCACAAGGACTAAGGGATTCGCGTATATAACCTTTGTCGAGAAGCTCTTGTACTTGACGCATAATCTCCTTCGTCTCCTCTGGATTGGTACGGTATGGTGCACGGTTTGGAAGTGAAGCACCGGGAATTAAGTCAATCTGATGCTCAATCCCTCGAATAGGCGGTAATCCCGGTGGCACGTCTTGTGGAAAAACGTCAGTGAACTCCTGCAAAATGTTAGTGACAGCAGGAGGCAAAGAGGAAGGCACGTCCACGAGTGAAAATAATGCCTCTTTGCACACAAAAGCATAGCAAACAGATTTGCTGAAATCTAGCTCATCAATATCAGATTTGGTGGCAAATAAACATGCACTTTTCAATTTAATTTCAGAAGCAACACTAGATGGTTTATTATTAGGCTTCATTTGTTGCTCAAATTCTTTTGCCACAATCTGATTTTCACTCTTATTCTTCTCCTGTTGTGCTTTATTAGCTCTATTAATATCATCTTGCAAAATGGAATCAGGAGTCATAGGAAGCAAAGTAATATTTTTATCCTTATGAACAAGAGTATAGTGATTGTTTCTACCATGGTATACAGAATTTTTATCAAATTGCCATGGTCTACCAAGTAATAAGGAACATGCTTGCATAGGTACCACATCACAATCAACATAATCAGCATATGTAGAGATACTAAAATGCACACGAACAGTACGTGTTACCTTAACCTTGCCGCTGTTGTTGAACCATTGGATGTAGTAAGGATGTGGATGTGGTCTTGTGGTGAGAGCAAGCTTCTCCACCATCTCCATGCTAGCCAAGTTGTTGTAGCTCCCTCCGTCTATGATGACGCGCACAGAACGTTCCTTCACAACTCCCTTGGTATGGAACAAATTGTGCCTCTGATTTTGCTCAGCTTGTGTGACCTGCACACTCAAAACACGTTGAGCAACTAAACATTCATACCTGTCAGCGTCTTCAGGAGCCATGTATTGCGTCTCATGATCAGAATCATCTCCACCATGTTCTTCACGTGTAATAAGAGCCAAAGTCTCCTCATCATAGTCACTAGCGGACTCATATCCACCATCCGCGGTAGCAATCATCACACGCGGAGATTTGCATTCTCTCGCATAATGACCTCCTCCCTTACAACGACGACAAATAATATCACTTGTGTGCCCTGTTGATGCCATGGAAGAAGAAGAACGTTGTGCAGGCCCCGCAGGTGCGCTCTTGGCAGATAATGGTGGTTGTGCCTGTTTTCTTGTATCACGGCTGGAGGTGGCACCGGATGGAGGTGCTGGTGCAGTTGAAGTAGAAGATGCACGTGGTATCCATGATGAAGGTCGGCCTGCAGAAAAGTTAGTTCGCCCCAATGCTTGTCGATCCTGCACTTCACGTTCAGCT
This sequence comes from Triticum dicoccoides, assembly GCF_002162155.2. Classification (NCBI taxonomy): domain Eukaryota; kingdom Viridiplantae; phylum Streptophyta; class Magnoliopsida; order Poales; family Poaceae; genus Triticum; species Triticum dicoccoides. The sequence continues at coordinate 226,152,897 of NC_041380.1, read as the reverse complement.
TTACAAGCAAGATGGAATAAACGAGTGATATTAGTATACTCCTTATAGTCTAGAATGGTCTGAATCTCTCTATTTAATCCACCCAGAAAACGTGCAAGCATAGCTTCATTCTCCTCAACAATACCACATCTAATCATGCCAGTTTGTAATTCCTGATAATATTCTTCTACAGAATTTTTCCCTTGTCTTAAACGCTGCAATTTTTGAAGCAATTCACATTGATAATATGGTGGAACCCAACGCGTACGCATAGCAGTTTTCAAAGCAGCCCAAGTAGTTGGAATAGGATATAATCTACAATGTTTAGACCACCATACACATGCAAAACTAGTGAAAGCACAAACGGCAGCAGCAACTCGTCTCTCCTCAGGATATTGTAAACATGTAAATCGTTGTTCAGTTTCTAACTCCCAAGTAAGATATATATCAGGAACATATCTACCCTCAAATGGTGGAATATTCAATTTCAGTTTAGGAATATGGACATCATCTCGTACCTGAGGTGGTGGTGCAGGCCTACCATTACGAATATATACCTGAGGTCGACCTGCTGGTGGTGGTACAGGTGGCTGCACGTAGTGTTGATTTTGATCAACCTCATCCTCATAGTCTCCCACATAATCATCCTTCTCCGCATCAGCAGCAGGAGCCACAGAAGTATCAACAGCAGCACCAACAGTTTGGCCAAACGCAAGAGGGACACGGCTTGCTCGGCGGAGGTCTGCTTCGCGACGTGGAGGTAGTCGTTGTTGTTGTTGTTGTTGGAGAGGTGCGTTAGCTGCAGCGGGTGGTGGTGGTGGAAGACGCGCGAGCAATTCATTAAACTTGTTATCGAGCTTTGTTTCGAACGTCTTCTCAAAGCCAGTGATCTTCTCCATGGCCTCTTCAAAATTGTTCAGCACATCTTGCACCTGTTCAGTCATCATTTGCTGAAACTTATCATGAAGCTCCTTGTTCGATAAATTCTCCCAGTCAATCTCGTCGGCTTGTGATCCTGGCATGGTTAGCAGTAATAGAAACACACAAGAATATGATCCTACAGACTACGAACAAGTGGTGGTGGTGGGTGTCACAAATCCGTCAAGCAAATCTCAAATTCTTACCAGTTCTTACCCAGCAGCAGGCGGTGATCGGCAACCGTTGTAGTCAAAAACTCTCAAAGCTTGGATAGAGCAATTACCAGGGAGAGTCAAACGCACGACGTAGATGTATGTGGAGCTGGGAAGGCTTATAATATGGTAGCAAAAAGGGTCAGCAATAATCAATTCAGAGATGCAAAGTTGAATAAACGCTCAACGACGGTACTGTGCTGGTCCTAGGCTAGACTGTGCTAGAGACGCGAGCCTAGAACACTAACAAAATCACGGCGCGGCACGTAAACAAGGGAAAAGCACACTCTGAATTTTTTTTTTGCGCTCTTTTTTTTTTGCGCTGTTTTTTTTTTGCGAAAAATCACTATAATGGCGAGTGTCTCAAAACTCTTCCTAGCTCAAACTGATAGGATGGGCACGAAATTTTTTCGACCAATTTTTTTTTTTTCGACTGCCCGGACCCAAAAACTGGAAACAGGTCAAAAAAAACTTCCTATAATGGCACCTATCTCAAAACACTCAGAAACACCTAAAAATAGGATAGCCAGAAAATTTTTCGAAAAATGCGTTTTCGAAAAATTTTGGGCCTAAACGGAGCGTGGCTACCCGACTCCGGCAAGGAAACACGAATCGGAATCTAGATGGATCCCGAAAACAAACCTAATAAGCAAAGAACTCGGATTGGTGGTGGATATATGGTGGTGGTATATGGCAGCGGTGGTGGTAGCGGTGGTAGTATATGGATATGGATCGGTGGTGGTATATGGACACGGATTGGTGGTGGTATATGGATACGGATTCGGTGCGGTGGTGGTAGATGGCAGGGGCGATGATGATGGTGCGGCGGCGGCGTGACAACTTATGACCAGAACTCGAAACTCTAAAAGACTAGACTCTAAGACCAGCAACTAGACACGACGATGCAACCGCAAATTCAACAAAGCAAAACCCTAAAAAGATTATGCAAGGCTCAGATTGGTTCGGATATGATGAACTAACCCTAAATTTTTTTTTGTGGCTTTTTCGTGGACTATAGGTATGAAGAGCAGACTCGATCTAAACTACTAAAAAACTGTAAAATCTCACCGAGCAACCTGGCTCTGATACCAGCACGAGGTAGGAAACCATACACAACTTCAAAAGGGCACATCTTAGTAGTAGAATGCAATGAACGATTATAAGCAAATTCAATATGAGGCAAGCATTCCTCCCACATTTTCTTATTATTCTTCAAAACAGCCCTAAGCATAGTAGACAACGTTCTATTGACTACTTCAGTTTGTCCATCAGTTTGGGGGTGACAAGTAGTACTAAAAAGCAGTTTAGTCCCCAACTTAGCCCATAAACATCTCCAAAAGTGGCTAAGAAATTTAGTATCACGATCTGAAACAATAGTATTTGGCACACCATGCAAGAGAATAATTTCACGAAAGAACAAATCAGCAACATTAACAGCATCATCGCTTTTATGACATGGTATAAAGTGTGCCATTTTCGAGAATCTATCCACGACAACAAATATGCTATCCCTCCCCTTCTTTGTTCGAGGTAAACCTAAAACAAAGTCCATAGATATATCCTCCCAAGGAACACTAGGTACAGGCAAAGGCATATATAAACCATGAGGATTGAGTCGTGACTTAGCTTTTTGACATGTAGTGCATCGAGCAATAAAACGCTCAACATCCCGTCTCATCTTTGGCCAAAAGAAATGTGTAGCAAGTACGTCCTCCGTCTTCTTCACGCCAAAGTGTCCCATTAATCCTCCTCCATGCGCCTCCTGCAACAACAAAAGACGAACGGAGCTAGCTGGAATGCATAGCTTGTTAGCACGAAACACAAATCCATCGTTAACGACAAACTTGGTCCACATTCTTCCTTCTTTACAATTCTGCATTACATCTTTAAAATCAGCATCATGCACATATTGATCTTTGATGGTCTCCAAACCAAATATTTTGAAGTCAAGTTGTGAAAGCATAGTATAGCGACGAGACAATGCATCAGCAATAACATTTTCTTTTCCCTTCTTGTGTTTAATGACATAAGGGAAAGTCTCAATGAATTCAACCCATTTAGCATGTCTACGATTCAGTTTAGCTTGACTTTTAATATGTTTCAAAGATTCATGATCAGAATGTATAACAAATTCTTTGGGCCGTAAATAATGTTGCCATGTTTCTAAAGTCCGAACAAGAGCATATAATTCTTTATCATAAGTAGAATAATTCAGACTAGGCCCACTCAATTTTCAGAAAAGTATGCAACAGGTTTGCCATCTTGTAATAACACACCTCCTAATCCAATTCCACTAGCATCACATTCAAGCTCAAAAGTCTTATTAAAATCAGGAAGTTGGAGTAAAGGAGCATGTGTCAACTTATCTTTCAATACGGAGAAGGCTTCTTCCTGTGCGGTACCCCAAAGAAAAGGCACATCTTTCTTTGTAAGCTCATTGAGAGGTGCAGCAATGGTACTGAAATCTCTCACAAAACGCCTATAGAATCCAGCGAGGCCAAGAAAACTCCTCACGTGTGTGACCGTTTTGGGCTGCGGTCAACTCTCAATAGCTTCAATCTTGGCTTTATCAACTTCAATTCCCTGTGGAGTAACAACATAGCCAAGAAAAGATACTCGGTCGGTGCAAAAGGTGCACTTCCCAAGGTTACCAAACAAATGTGCATCACGTAGAGCAATAAAAACAGCACGTAAATGTTCCAAATGTTCTTCCAAAGATCTGCTATAAATCAATATGTCATCAAAGTAAACTACCACAAATCGTCCAATGAAAGCACGTAAAACTTCATTCATTAATCTCATGAAAGTACTAGGTGCATTAGTTAACCCAAAAGGCATGACTAACCACTCATATAATCCAAACTTAGTTTTAAATGCTGTTTTCCATTCATCTCCCAATTTCATACGAATTTGATGGTAGCCACTACGCAAATCAACTTTGGAGAATATTGTAGAGCCACTCAATTCATCAAGCATATCATCTAGCCTAGGAATAGGATGACGATAACGAATAGTAATATTATTAATGCCTCTACAATCAACACACATACGTGATGTACCATCCTTTTTCGGCACTAGAATAATAGGAACAGCACAAGGACTAAGGGATTCGCGTATATAACCTTTGTCGAGAAGCTCTTGTACTTGACGCATAATCTCCTTCGTCTCCTCTGGATTGGTACGGTATGGTGCACGGTTTGGCAGTGAAGCACCGGGAATTAAGTCAATCTGATGCTCAATCCCTCGAATAGGCGGTAATCCCGGTGGCACGTCTTGTGGAAAGACATCAGCGAACTCCTGTAAAATGTTAGTGACAGCAGGAGGCAAAGAGGAAGGCACGTCCTCGAATGAAAATAATGCCTCTTTGCACACAAAAGCATAGCAAACAGATTTGCTGAAATCTAGCTCATCAATATCAGATTTGGTGGCAAATAAACATGCACTTTTCAATTTAATTTCAGAAGCAACACTAGATGGTTTATTATTAGGCTTCATTTGTTGCTCAAATTCTTTTGCCACAATCTGATTTTCACTCTTATTCGTCTCCTGTTTTGCTTTATTAGCTCTATTAATATCATCTTTCAAAATGGAATCAGGAGTCATAGGAAGCAAAGTAATATTTTTATCCTTATGAACAAGAGTATAGTGATTGTTTCTACCATGGTGTACAGAATTTTTATCAAATTGCCATGGTCTACCAAGTAATAAGGAACATGCTTGCATAGGTACCACATCTAATCATGCCAGTTTGTAATTCCTGATAATATTCTTCTACAGAATTTTTCCCTTGTCTTAAACGCTGCAATTTTTGAAGCAATTCACGTTGATAATATGGTGGAACCCAACGCGTACGCATAGCAGTTTTCAAAGCAGCCCAAGTAGTTGGAATAGGATATAATCTACAATGTTCAGACCACCATACACATGCAAAACTAGTGAAAGCACAAATGGCAGCAGCAACTCGTCTCTCCTCAGGATATTGTAAACATGTAAATCGTTGTTCAGTTTCTAACTCCCAAGTAAGATATATATCAGGAACATATCTACCCTCAAATGGTGGAATATTCAATTTCAGTTTAGGAATATGGACATCATCTCGTACCTGAGGTGGTGGTGCAGGCCTACCATTACGAATATATACCTGAGGTCGACCTGCTGGTGGTGATACAGGTGGCTGCACGTAGTGTTGATTTTGATCAACCTCATCCTCATAATCTCCCACATAATCATCCTCCTCCGCATCAGCAGCAGGAGCCACAGAAGTATCAACAGCAGCACCAACAGTTTGGCCAAACGCAAGAGGAACACGGCTTGCTCGGCGGAGGTCTGCTTCGCGACGTGGAGGTAGTCGTTGTTGTTGCTGTTGGAGAGGTGCGTTAGCTGCAGCGGGTGGTGGTGGTGGAAGACGCGCGAGCAATTCATTAAACTTGTTATCGAGCTTTGTTTCGAACGTCTTCTCAAAGCCAGTGATCTTCTCCATGGCCTCTTCAAAATTGTTCAGCACATCTTGCACCTGTTCAGTCATCATTTGCTGAAACTTATCATGAAGCTCCTTGTTCGATAAATTCTCCCAGTCAATCTCGTCGGCTTGTGATCCTGGCATGGTTAGCAGCAATAGAAACACACAAGAATATGATCCTACAGACTACGAACAAGTGGTGGTGGTGGGTGTCACAAATCCGTCAAGCAAATCTCAAATTCTTACCAGTTCTTACCAAGCAGCAGGCGGTGATCGGCAACCGTTGTAGTCAAAAACTCTTAAAGCTTGGATAGAGCGATTACCAGGGAGAGTCAAACGCACGACGTAGATGTATGTGGAGCTGGGAAGGCTTATAATATGGTAGCAAAAAGGGTCAGCAATAATCAATTCAGAGATGCAAAGTTGAATAAACGCTCAACGACGGTACTGTGCTGGTCCTAGGCTAGACTGTGCTAGAGACGCGAGCCTAGAACACTAACAAAATCACGGCGCGGCACGTAAACAAGGGAAAAGCACACTCTGGAATTTTTTTTTCGCTCTTTTTTTTTGCGCTTTTTTTTTTGCGCTGCTTTTTTTTTGCGCTGCTTTTTTTTTTTGCGAAAAATCACTATAATGGCGAGTGTCTCAAAACTCTTCTTAGCTCAAACTGACAGGATGGGCACGAAATTTTTTTGACCAATTTTTTTTTTGACTGCCCGGACCCAAAAACTGGAAACGGGTCAAAAAAAACTTCCTATAAAGGCACCTGTCTCAAAACACTCAGAAACACCTAAAAATAGGATAGCCAGAAATTTTTTCGAAAAATGCGTTTTCGAAAAATTTTGGGCCTAAACGGAGCGTGGCTACCCGACTCTTTTTTTTCCGAAACCTACTCCGGCAAGGAAACACGAATCGGAAACTAGATGGATCTCGAAAACAAACCTAATAAGCAAGGAACTCGGATTGGTGGTGGATATATGGTGGTGGTATATGGCAGCGGTGGTGGTAGCGGTGGTAGTATATGGATATGGACCGGTGGTGGTATATGGACACGGATTGGTGGTGGTATATGGATACGAATTCGGAGCGGTGGTGGTAGATGGCAGGGCGATGATGATGGTGCGGCGGCGGCGTGACAACTTATGACCAGAACTCGAAACTCTAAAAGACTAGACTCTAAGACCAGCAACTAGACCGACGATGCAACCGCAAATTCAACAAAGCAAAACCCTAAAAAGATTATGCAAAGGCTCAGATTGGTTCGGATATGATGAACTAACCCTAATTTTTTTTGTGGCTTTTTCGTGGACTGTAGGTATGAAGAACAGACTCGATCTAAACTACGAAAAACTATAAAATCTCACCGAGCAACCTGGAAATCTGATACCACTTGATAGAGGCGAGGGTCCCGATCTTTCGATGAGATGATGGATATCGCTTTGGTGGAAGTCGACTTTGACGATCCGACTACGAACGTGCGAGGACGTCGCGCCTTAGCAATCGCTAAACCAACTCCGAGAGGTTATTGACCACGCCGGAGCACGATCAACCTGACCACGAGGGTCTGTTTCCTGCGAGCAAATGAAGAACAAGCAAGAAACTAAGATTGCAATCTGGAGATTGCGAATATAAGATGAAAGCTTTATTGATCAAGGTGGGGTTCTGTGACGCCTTTGTCTGATCGTTGAACACAAACGAAGTACGCGAAGTTGCAGCTATGGCGAACTTTTAATCTAAACAAAACCCAAAGTCTAAACGATGCCCTAAGGGCTGTATATATGGAGGAAGAGGGGGGGAATTTCGTGGCCCTTGGTGGAGGGGTCCGAAATCAACCCTATCTCTTGTTTCCCCACACATACGGACTCTAAAAATAGCCTATACTTATGTATTTCGAAATTACATGGGCCTGGCCCAATAATAAGGTGACGCAGCACCTAAAATAGCCTCGGGACGAAATTTATGAAGTGGCATCTTGTATATTTCGTCCAAGGCTTCATGCACCCATTATGGTGGCTTCAAAGTCCTGAAATCATCACTTGTAACTCCGTTCTTGTTTCCCTTGCGCATGCCATCATCTCCATGCTTGTTCTTGCTCCAATGTCCATCCTTCTCCAAGCTAGGCCCTTCATTTGTAAGCAAAACAAATGTATCCAATTTAGGCAGCATCATATTCTCATGAACATTAGAATCATTACCAAGAAACGAAAGTACCTGGTAATTTAGTTGGCGTGCACGAGCTCTAGTAATTGGTCCAGTATGTATAGCAGCAGGGGCTGTGGGTGTAACAATTGTATTGATGTCCTCATCAGCTGGTGGCTGCTCGTAGATCTGATTTTGATCAACCTCATCCTCATAATTGCCCGCATACTCATCATCCTCCTGGGTACCAGCAGCAGCAGTAGCAGGAGCCAAAGAAACACCAACAGCAGTAGCAGCGGCACCAGATTTTTGTCCTGGCTCAATAGGAACACGCTATGCTCGTCCATACTGATTCGGAAGGGGGCGTAGTTGTTGTTGTTGCAGAGGTGCGACAGGTGCAGCCGGTGGTGGAAGACGCGCAAGCAGTTCATTAAATCTGTTATCGAGCTTTGTTTCGAACGTCTTCTCAAGGCCAGTGATCTTCTCCATGGCCTCTTCAAAATTGTTCAGCACATCTTGTACCTGTTCAGTCATCATTTGCTGAAACTTATCATGAAGCTCCTTGTTCGATAAGTTCTCCCAGTCAATCTCGTCGGCTTGTGATCCTGGCATGGTTAGCAGCAATAGAAACACACAAAAATATGATCCTACAGACTACTAAGAAGTGGTGGTGGTGTATCACAAATCCGTCAAGCAAATCTCAAATTCTTACCAGTTCTTACCCAGCAGCAGGCGGTGATCGGCAACCGTTGTAGTCAAAAACTCTCAAAGCTTGGATAGGGCGATTACCAGGGAGAGTCAAACACACGACGTAGATGTATGTGGAGCTGGGAAGGCTTATAGTATGGTAGCAAAAAGGGTCAGCAATAATCAATTCAGAGATGCAAAGTTGAATACACGCTCAACGACGGTACTGTGCTGGTCCTAGGCTAGACTGTGCTAGAGACGCGAGCTTAGAACACCAACAAAATCACGGCGCGGCACGTAAACAAGGGAAAAGCACACTCTGATTTTTTTTTCGCTCTTTTTTTTGCGCTCTTTTTTTTTGCGCTGCCTTTTTTTTTGCGAAAAATCACTATAATGGCGAATGTCTCAAAACTCTTCCTAGGTCAAACTGACAGGATGGGCACGAAAAAAAAAATTCGACCAAATTTTTTTTTCGACTGCCCGGACCCAAAAACTGGAAACGGGTCAAAGAAAACTTCCTATAATGGCACCTGTCTCAAAACACTCAGAAACACCTAAAAATAGGATAGCCAGAAATTTTTTCGAAAAATGCGTTTTCGAAAAGTTTTGGGCCTAAACGGAGCGTGGTTTCCCGACTCTTTTTTTTTTCCGAAACCTACTCCGGCAAGGAAACACGAATCGGAAACTAGATGGATCTCGAAAACAAACCTAATATGCAAGGAACTCGGATTGGTGGTGGATATATGGTGGTGGTATATGGCAGCGGTGGTGGTAGCGGTGGTAGTATATGGATATGGATCGGTGGTGGTATATGGACACGGATTGGTGGTGGTATATGGATACGGATTCAGAGCGGTGGTGGTAGATGGCAGGGGCGATGATGATGGTGCGGCGGCGGCGTGACAACTTATGACCAGAACTCGAAACTCTAAAAGACTAGACTCTAAGACCAGCAACTAGACACGACAATGCAACCGCAAATTCAACAAAGAAAAACCCTAAAATGATAGAGGCGGGGGTGTCCCGATCTTTCAATGAGATAGTAACTATCGATTTGGTGGAGACGACTTTGACGATCCGACTACAAACGTGCAACGACGTTGTGCCTTAGCAATCGCTAAACCAACTCTGAGAGGTTATTGACCACGCCGGAGCACGATCAACCTGACCACGAAGGTCTATTCCTGCAAGCAATCGAAGAACAAGCAAGAATATGATAAAAGCAATCTGAATATCGCGAATATGTATGAAGTATTGATAATGGTGGGGATCCGAAAAGTGGTCTTGGTCTGGTCGTTGGACACAAACGAAGCACACGAAGTTGCAATGGCTAACTTTTAACTAAACAAATCCCAAGGAAAAGCTACTAGATGGATCTACTTATATAGGAGCAAGGGGTGGCGGCCAAGGAGGTGGGAGGACGTCCCAAGGCAGCCTAAAACTAAATCTAGGTCGTACAAGGCCAATGGGCCCAAGTGGAGGTGATGTAACACCTTTGGACTTGTAGTTTGACTCGGATTCTGCTGCAGCATTAGATTGTTTCGTCCACAACTCAATGCTCCGGACGAATTTGAAGGTGATTCCAATTGGGTTGGAAAGTGCACGAAATCTAGTTTCCAACAAAAAAAGAATCACCCAATTCGGAGTCCGTATGAAAAACTTGTGTGCGTTTTGAGTCAGGTATGTCTGTGCAGTCCGAATCTGAATCCAGAACGTGAGAGACTTGGACTCTATCTTCTCTTGGGCCAAAAGTGACGTGAGAGAACTTTTTGGACAGCAAATAAACATCTCTTTCTTCCTTATCTTCATATGTGGATTGTACAAATGTCCCATACACCTGCAATTAGACAAAACACAAAAGTGTGTGAAGTATTTTTGTTCTGGATAACATAAATAGATTATTGAATAGTTTGCACTAGAAATCACCTGACAAATATGCATATATGCAATATTTTTGGTCATATCCAAGGTAGTCATGTCCTCATCACAAGGACTAAGGGATTCGCGTATATAACCTTTGTCGAGAAGCTCTTGTACTTGACGCATAATCTCCTTCGTCTCCTCTGGATTGGTACGGTATGGTGCACGGTTTGGCAGTGAAGAACCGGGAATTAAGTCAATCTGATGCTCAATCCCTCGAATAGGCGGTAATCCCGGTGGCACGTCTTGTGGAAAGACGTCAGCGAACTCCTGCAAAATGTTAGTGACAGCAAGAGGCAAAGAGGAAGGCACGTCCTCGAATGAAAATAATGCCTCTTTGCACACAAAAGCATAGCAAACAGATTTGCTGAAATCTAGCTCATCAATATCAGATTTGGTGGCAAATAAACATGCACTTTTCAATTTAATTTCAGAAGCAACACTAGATGGTTTATTATTAGGCTTCATTTGTTGCTCAAATTCTTTTGCCACAATCTGATTTTCACTCTTATTCGTCTCCTGTTTTGCTTTATTAGCTCTATTAATATCATCTTTCAAAATGGAATCAGGAGTCATAGGAAGCAAAGTAATATTTTTACCCTTATGAACAAGAGTATAGTGATTGTTTCTACCATGGTGTACAGAACTTTTATCAAATTGCCATGGTCTACCAAGTAATAAGGAACATGCTTGCATAGGTACCACATCACAATCAACATAATCAGCATATGTAGAGATACTAAAATGCACACGAACAGTACGTGTTACCTTAACCTTGCCGCTGTTGTTGAACCATTGGATGTAGTAAGGATGTGGATGTGGTCTTGTGGTGAGAGAAAGCTTCTCCACCATCTCCATGCTAGCCAAGTTGTTGCAGCTCCCTCCGTCTATGATGACGCGCACAGAACGTTCCTTCACAACTCCCTTGGTATGGAACAAATTGTGCCTCTGATTTTGCTCAGCTTGTGTGACCTGCACACTCAAAACACGTTGAGCAACTAAACATTCATACCTGTCAGCGTCTTCAGGAGCCATGTATTGCGTCTCATGATCAGAATCATCTCCACCATGTTCTTCACGTGTAATAAGAGCCAATGTCTCCTCATCATAGTCACTAGCGGACTCATATCCTGATAGAGGCAAAGGTGTCCCGTCTTTCGATGAGATGATGGATATCGCTTTGGTGGAAGTCGACTTTGACGATCCGACTACGAACGTGCGAGGACGTCGCGCCTTAGCAATCGCTAAACCAACTCCGAGAGGTTATTGACCACGCCGGAGCACGATCAACCTGACCACGAGGGTCTGTTTCCTGCGAGCAAACGAAGAACAAGCAAGAAACTGAGATTGCAATCTGGATATTGCGAATATAAGATGAAAGCTTTATTGATCAAGGTGGGGTTCTGTGACGCCTTTGTCTGGTCGTTGAACACAAACGAAGTACGCGAAGTTGCAGCTATGGCGAACTTTTAATCTAAACAAAACCCAAAGTCTAAACGATGCCTAAGGGCTGTATATATGGAGGAAGAGGGGGGAATTTCGTGGCCCTTGGTGGAGGGGTCCGAAATCAACCCTATCTCTTGTTTCCCCACACATACGGACTCTAAAAATAGCCTATACTTATGTATTTCGAAATTACATGGGCCTGGCCCAATAATAAGGTGACGCAGCACCTAAAATAGCCTCGGGACGAAATTTATGAAGTGGCATCTTGTATATTTCGTCCAAGGCTTCATGCACCCATTATGGTGGCTTCAAAGTCCTGAAATCATCACTTGTAACTCCGTTCTTGTTTCCCTTGCGCATGCCATCATCTCCATGCTTGTTCTTGCTCCAATGTTCATCCTTCTCCCAGCTAGGCCCTTCATTTGTAAGCAAAACAAATGTATCCAATTTAGGCAGCATCATATTCTCATGAACATTAGAATCATCACCAAGAAACGAAAGTACCTGGTAATTTAGTTGGCGTGCACGAGCTCTAGTAATTGGTCCGGTATGTATAGCAGCAGGGGCTGTGGGTGTAACAATTGTATTGATGTCCTCATCACATTTGCGTAAGGATAGATTTCCTGATTTGCGCAAATCAAAGCTAATGCCACGTGCTGATGGTCCCTTTAAGGTGTTAGAGAAAATAAATGATAATGCATATAAACTTGAGCTGCCTGCAGATTTTGGGGTTAGTCCCACTTTTAACATTGCAGATTTGAAGCCTTATTTGGGTGAGGAAGATGAGTTTCCGTCGAGGACGACTTCATTTCAAGAAGGGGAGGATGATGAGGACATCAATACCATTGTTACACCCACAGCCCCTACTGCTACATATACGGGACCAATTACTAGAGCTCGCGCACGCCAATTAAATTATCAGGTACTTTCGTTTCTTGGTAATGATTCTAATGTTCATGAGAATATGATGCTGCCTAAATTGGATACATTTGTTTTGCTTACAAATGAAGGGCCTAGCTTGGAGAAGGATGAACATTGGAGCAAGAACAAGCATGGAGATGATGTCATGCGCAAGGGGAACAAGAACGGAGTTACAAGTGATGATTTCAGGACTTTGAAGCCACCATAATGGGTGCATGAAGCCTTGGACGAAATATACAAGATGCCACTTCATAAATTTCGTCCCGAGGCTATTTTAGGTGTTGCGTCACCTTATTATTGGGCCAGGCCCATGTAATTTCGAAATACATAAGTATAGGCTATTTTTAGAGTCCGTATGTGTGGGGAAACAAGAGATAGGGTTGATTTCGGACTCCTCCACCAAGGGCCACGAAATTCCCCCCTCTTCCTCCATATATACAGCCCTTAGGGCATCGTTTAGACTTTGGGTTTTGTTTAGATTACAAGTTCGCCATAGCTGCAACTTCGCGTACTTCGTTTGTGTTCAACGACCAGACAAAGGCGTCACAGAACCCCACCTTGATCAATAAAGCTTTCATCTTATATTCGCAATATCCAGATTGCAATCTTAGTTTCTTGCTTGTTCTTCGTTTGCTCGCAGGAAACAGACCCTCGTGGTCAGGTTGATCGTGCTCCGGCGTGGTCAATAACCTCTCGGAGTTGGTTTAGCGATTGCTAAGGCGCGACGTCCTCGCACGTTCGTAGTCGGATCGTCAAAGTCGACTTCCACCAAAGCGAAATCCACCATCTCATCGAAAGACGGGACACCTTTGCCTCTATCATTATATGAGTGGTTAGTCATGCCTTTTGGGTTAACTAATGCACCTAGTACTTTCATGAGATTAATGAACGAAGTTTTACGTGCTTTCATTGGACGATTTGTGGTAGTTTACTTTGATGACATATTGATTTATAGCAGATCTTTGGAAGAACATTTGGAACATTTAAGTGCTGTTTTTATTGTTCTACGTGATGCACGTTTGTTTGGTAACCTTGGGAAGTGCACCTTTTGCACCGACCGAGTATCTTTTCTTGGCTATGTTGTTACTCCACAGGGAATTGAAGTTGATAAAGCCAAGATTGAAGCTATTGAGAGTTGGCCGCAGCCCAAAACGGTCATACAAGTGAGGAGTTTTCTTGGCCTCGCTGGATTCTATAGGCGTTTTGTGAGAGATTTCAGCACCATTGCTGCACCTCTCAATGAGCTTACAAAGAAAGATGTGCCTTTTCTTTGGGGTACCGCACAGGAAGAAGCCTTCACGGTATTGAAAGATAAGTTGACACATGCTCCTTTACTCCAACTTCCTGATTTTAATAAGACTTTTGAGCTTGAATGTGATGCTAGTGGAATTGGATTAGGAGGTGTGTTATTACAAGATGGCAAACCTGTTGCATACTTTTCTGAAAAATTGAGTGGGCATAGTCTGAATTATTCTACTTATGATAAAGAATTATATGCTCTTGTTCGGACTTTAGAAACATGGCAACATTATTTATGGCCCAAAGAATTTGTTATACATTCTGATCATGAATCATTGAAACATATCAAAAGTCAAGCTAAACTGAATCGTAGACATGCTAAATGGGTTGAATTCATTGAGACTTTCCCTTATGTCATTAAACACAAGAAGGGAAAAGAAAATGTTATTGCTGATGCTTTGTCTCGTCGCTATACTATGCTTTCACAACTTGACTTCAAAATATTTGGTTTGGAGACCATCAAAGATCAATATGTGCATGATGCTGATTTTAAAGATGTAATGCATAATTGTAAAGAAGGAAGAATGTGGAACAAGTTTGTTGTTAACGATGGATTTGTGTTTCGTGCTAACAAGCTATGCATTCCAGCTAGCTCCGTTCGTCTTTTGTTGTTGCAGGAGGCGCATGGAGGAGGATTAATGGGACACTTTGGCGTGAAGAAGACGGAGGACGTACTTGCTACACATTTCTTTTGGCCAAAGATGAGACGGGATGTTGAGCGTTTTATTGCTCGCTGCACTACATGTCAAAAAGCTAAGTCACGACTCAATCCTCATGGTTTATATATGCCTTTGCCTGTACCTAGTGTTCCTTGGGAGGATATATCTATGGACTTTGTTTTAGGTTAACCTCGAACAAAGAAGGGGAGGGATAGCATATTTGTTGTCGTGGATAGATTCTCGAAAATGGCACACTTTATACCATGTCATAAAAGCGATGATGCTGTTAATGTTGCTAATTTGTTCTTTCGTGAAATTATTCGTTTGCATGGTGTGCCAAATATTATTGTTTCAGATCGTGATACTAAATTTCTTAGCCACTTTTGGAGATGTTTATGGGCTAAGTTGGGGACTAAACTGCTTTTTAGTACTACTTGTCACCCCCAAACTGATGGACAAACTGAAGTAGTCAATAGAACGTTGTCTACTATGCTTAGGGCTGTTTTGAAGAATAATAAGAAAATGTGGGAGGAATGCTTGCCTCATATTGAATTTGCTTATAATCGTTCATTGCATTCTACTACTAAGATGTGCCCTTTTGAAGTTGTGTATGGTTTCCTACCTCGTGCACCTATTGATTTGTTGCCTCTTCCATCTTCGGAGAAGGTTAATTTTGATGCTAAACAACGTGCTGAATTGATTTTAAAAATGCATGAGTTAACTAAGGAAAACATTGAGCGTATGAATGCTAAATATAAACTTGCTGGAGATAAGGGTAGAAAACATGTTGTGTTTGCACCTGGAGATCTTGTTTGGTTACATTTGCGTAAGGATAGATTTCCGGATTTGCGCAAATCAAAGTTAATGCCACGTGTTGATGGTCCCTTTAAGGTGTTAGAGAAAATAAATGATAATGCATATAAAATTGAGCTGCCTGCAGATTTTGGGGTTAGTCCCACTTTTAACATTGCAGATTTGAAGCCTTATTTGGGTGAGGAAGATGAGCTTCCGTCGAGGACGACTTCATTTCAAGAAGGGGAGGATGATGAGGACATCAATACCATTGTTACACCCACAGCCCCTACTGCTACATATACGGGACCAATTACTAGAGCTCGCGCACGCCAATTAAATTATCAGGTACTTTCGTTTCTTGGTAATGATTCTAATGTTCATGAGAATATGATGCTGCCTAAATTGGATACATTTGTTTTGCTTACAAATGAAGGGCCTAGCTTGGAGAAGGATGAACATTGGAGCAAGAACAAGCATGGAGATGATGCCATGCGCAAGGGGAACAAGAACGGAGTTACAAGTGATGATTTCAGGACATTGAAGCCACCATAATGGGTGCATGAAGCCATGGACGAAATATACAAGATGCCACTTCATAAATTTCGTCCCGAGGCTATTATAGGTGCTGCGTCACCTTTTTATTGGGCCAGGCCCATGTAATTTCGAAATACATAAGTATAGGCTATTTTTAGAGTCCGTATGTGTGGGGAAACAAGAGATAGGGTTGATTTCGGACCCCTCCACCAAGGGCCACAAAATTCCCCCTCTCTTCCTCCATATATACAGCCCTTAGGGCACCGTTTAGACTTTGGGTTTTGTTTAGATTAAAAAGTTCGCCATAGCTGCAACTTTGCGTACTTCGTTTGTGTTCAACGACCAGACAAAGGCGTCACAGAACCCCACCTTGATCAATAAAGCTTTCATCTTATATTCGCAATATCCAGATTGCAATCTTAGTTTCTTGCTTGTTCTTCGTTTGCTCGCAGGAAACAGACCCTTGTGGTCAGGTTGATCGTGCTCCGGCGTGGTCAATAACCTCTCGGAGTTGGTTTAGCGATTGCTAAGGCGCGACGTCCTCGCACGTTCGTAGTCGGATCGTCAAAGTCGACTTCCACCAAAGCGATATCCATCATCTCATCGAAAGACGGGACACCTTTGCCTCTATCAGAAGGGAGACTGAGTTTGGAAGGCATTAAATCTGATTGCTTCGGGTTCCCAGAAATCTGCATGTTATTCGCCACAAAAGGAAACTATTCTATTTGGAAAGTTGCGTTGCTAAGGAAGGAAGGGACCAACCGCAAAAAAAATAGCGAGAAAGAGGAAGTAAAGAAAGAGTCCATATCCATCCTTATATTGGCTCCCACGAAATCATCACTCCACATTTTGTTTGGAAACTGTTCTACCCATCCAAGTTAGAGTTTGAAAAGGAAAGACATTGGAAGGACGCCCACGTGAGTTGTTTGCTTCTGGAAAGAAATCCCGTGAGTGGGGAAGGAAAGTATACACAAATTCGTTTGTGTATTACAAGAAAGTATAGAAGGAGACAACGTGACAAATTTGGAAGGATTTTGATTGATTAAAAAAAGAAAAAGGTTCTTCGATTAGAAGATTTCATTAGTTAAAAAAAGGCAAGTTCGGATAAGTTTTTTTGCCTTGTTTATCTCTCCAAGGAAAGTCCTAGCATGTACTAGTACTAGTCTATCACGTTTTCTCTTGAAAAAAACTAGCAAGTTGGTGACGTCCTTTGATACAAGTTTCTTTTGATCAGTTGTAGGGAGAGAGAAAAAAGAGCTCTGGATTTCTGATTGCATGTGAGCAGTTTGGTTCACACCAAGTGTTACACGTTGAACCGTGTATTTTTGGAGTGATTGTTTTGAAAAAAAGGTGGCCACATCATTTTTTTACGTGAGAGCTTTTGGGAATTTGTTTTGTTGGACTGTACATTGCAGATTGGTGACTTAGCGTTTCAGAAACATATAGCCCTTCACCTATTTTTTGCACGTACAAGTGTGGTCTCCACAGAGATCAGGAGGTTGTCCATCTTCACACCACCATTCCGTCGCTTAGTTTTTTTCGTGAACTTGTGTGTGTCTTAGGCTCGCGTCTCTAGCACAGTCTAGCCAAGGACCAGCACTCGACCACTTTGAACGAATTTTCAGCTTGCATTCATTAACGTGGCTGTAGGATTTTTTTCACATATATAAAGCCAACCCAGCTCCACATATTTCTACACCGTGTATACATATGCTCACCTGGCAATCGCTTTACCCAACCTTTGGAGTTATTTGACATCGCTGATTGCCGATCACCACCTGTTGCATGGTAAGAACTTGTAAGACCTTGATTTGCTATATTGTGAGCGTTTTACCACCACTTCCCATTCGTTCATAGGAACATTATTTTTGGATTTTGTTTCTTGTTTCTACTAATCATGACAAGATCCAGAGTCAATTCATGGGCTTTCTCGTTCGCGGGAGACGTTCCACCACCTATGCAAATACCACAACCGTCACGAGAGGTGCACAAACATCTAGATGCACATGATCAGGTTACTATTTCTATAACACCATTTAATGGCCGTTTTAGACCTGCTTTATATATTGAATGGGAGTTTGACATAAATAATATATTTGCTTCCAATAATTTTGATGAACGTAAAAAAGTTAAGGTTGTGGTTGGTTCTTTCACTGGTTATGCTATAGTTTGGTAGAGTGAATATTGTCGGTTACACCCTAATGATATACCTACTTCTTGGGATGATTTGAAACTTGCCATGCGACATACATTCGTTCCCGCTTATTATACACGTGACATGATTAAAAAGTTGCAACATTTGAAACAAGGTAGTGACACCATAACAAAATATTATGATACTTTACAAACAACCTTGATGCATTCCTCTTTAGAAGAAAGTGAAGAAGATTTTATGGATAGATTTTGGGGAGGATTAAACCGTGACATTCAGGATATACTAATTCATGAAACATGTTATCCTATGGACCGTTTGTTTCGTCTTGCTTTCAAAGCTGAATAGGAGATAATAAGACGTGTTGCCACAAGACAAACAAGCGGAACGGGCAAATCCCAAGAGTTGTGAAGGGTGTTCCTTCCACCACTGCGTCTCCTATGAAAATAACATCCATTGTTGAGAGCACTACATCACCTCCACCATGTGCCGTGTCGCCACCTAGAGTGCCTACATCATCTTTATTGATCATAAGAGGTAAGGACAAAGGTACCGATCTTCCATCTCCACATGAATATGATGAATGCCTTGTCAATTTAAATGAACCATGCGATGAGCTACCTACTACTTGATCACACCAGCTATTTTAGAGGATTATGTTCATGATTTGACTTTGCCATGTGATCAAACAATTTTGAGTGAACCCGTTGAATTAACTATTGAAGCAAAAGAATCATGTGAATCAGGGAATAACTCATATTTGGATCAAATACTTTTGGAAATAATTGTGCCAATGTTTAATCATTTTGATATGACATCTAATCTTGGTGATGATTCATCAATGTTAGGATGGTTTAATGATAAGCATTGTCAATCTTTTGATATGAATAAGAGCTTCACTTATATGTGCAAACTGAGTTGCAATATTTTCATGCCTTTGACTTCTTGTGATAATATATTGGCTTTATATTTCACGACTTTTGAAGGGTGCTCTTGTATAACTGTGTCACATGTGCCCCAACTGAGATCAGTGAAAATGGATGACATATACATATACAACGTGTACACCTTGTCTCTTTTGTTAGACAGATTTCAGATTAAGCAACACCGAGGACGGCTTTATTTTCAAGAAGGGCAGGATGATGAGGACATGGCCACCACAGTTACACCCATATCCCCTGCTTTTTTACCTCTTAGAACAGTTGCTAGAGCTCAGATATGCCAGTTAAATTATCAGGACTTCCGTTTCTTGGTAATGTTTCTAGTGTTCATGAGAATATGATGCTGCCTAACTTAGATACGTTTGTGTTGCTTGCAATTGAAGGGCCAAGCATGGACAAGAAGGTTGAACATTGGAGCATGGTCAAGCACAAGGAAGAAGGTGCGTGTGAAGAGAACATGAACGGAGGTTCAAGTGGAGATTTCGGGACTTTGAAGCCACCATGATGACATACAAGAAGATGGACGAAATATACAAGATGAGCTTTCATAAATTTCGTCCATAGCTTATTATTGGTGTTGTGCGACCTTATTTTGGGCCAGGCCCATGTATTCTATTTTTAGAGTCCATATTGTAGGGGGAAAGGACTTAGGAGGTGTTTTAGTCCCACCTTTCCAAGGGTGGACAAAATCCCATCTTTTTTCCCTATAAATATAGCCCTTAAGGCATCGTTTAGACTTGGGTTTTATTTAGTTAAAAGTTATCCATCACTGCAACTTCGTGTACTTCGTTTGTGTCCAACGACCAGACCAAGACCGCTTATGAAACCCCACTTTTATCAATACTTCATCCATACTCGCAATATTCAGATTGCTTAATCATATTCTTGCTTGTTCTTCGATTGCTTGCAGGAATAGACCTTCGTGGTCAGGTTGATCGTGCTCCAGCGTGGTCAATAACCTCTCGGAGTTGGTTTAGCAATTGCTAAGGCGCAACTCGTGCATGTTTGTAGTTAGATCGTCAAAGTCGTCTCCACCAAATCGATAGTTATCATCTCATCGAAAGATTGGGACACCTCGCCTCTATCACTTCAGCAAGGGGGATGCGGAGTCAACCAACGGCGGCATGTCGCCGGGACAAGTCATCGACGTCTCATCTCACACCGGCGATGCATAGGCCGGTGCGGCAGGCGATTTGTTAAAATTATGCATACTCAGGCTTTTTAATGCTGGTCTTTTCTTAGAGCAATGTTTAGGTCAACTGGCTCTGTTTAATTACTAGAATTGCTCGATTCAGTAAGTGTGGTCTGTCTGTTGTACACTTTTTGTGTGCCCAAATTAGCAAGTGATGTTAAATTATGCAATGACGTACCCGGGGAAATTTCCACCAAAATTTGAATTGTCAAACTCATCCCATGCGCGTAAAGCAGAAGAGTCGTTTGCGATGCACACAATCGTTCAAAGTGAATGGTGTCGAGTGGCACCGCGTGCAAAGTTTCCCTTCACATTTCCAAAATTTTGGCCTACCGCCAAAATATCTACCCCCGCCCCCTCCCCCTTCCCCACCCCCTTTTCTCCCCAACCACATGTCACATTTCCCTTACTTCCTCCTTCCTTCCTTCCTAAGCTATAGCCGCTTCCTCGCTCGCCGTCTCGCATCCTACCAACGGGGTCACCATGGTCTTCTTCAAAGACCTCTCCAGCGGTTCCTCCTCCTCCAACGACTCCTTCACCACCCAGGTAGGCCTCTCTTCTCTCTCTCGGGCTATGACTTGGAATGAAGGATTTTTTCCCGGCAGTCGGTTTGAGTCATTTCTTCCTCTTATAGCTACCTAGGACCATCAGTGGCAACGAATGGAGCGGGGTGGCTGAAGATCTATCTGCTCGTTGTCACCATCAATATCCATGTGTGAAGCTAGTTGCGTTTGAATCTATGGACAGTGGGAGGAAGTTTCTGGCATGTGCAGAGAACGTTAGACCCTCTTTCGTTGTTACAAATCATTTGTTAGATGTGATTCAGACACTGTCACGGTACCAACACATTCATACCACACCTTCAACCAAACGCATCCTAAGACAGTGTCACAGTTTGTACCTAGTATCTAAAATTGTTGCCATCTCATCAGCGGTGCCACTAGAAAATTATTTGGCTCCGCTTCAGCAGTTTGTGCAGCCAACTTTGGTCCACACATCCGAGCAAACAAGCAGTAAAATAATAAATCTTTATGGCACGAAGGAACTGGGCATTGGAGCAACTAGGTAATCCGGAGTCGAGGTCCCTGATTTTTTTTCGAAGCATCGATGATGAGGACATCAATACAATTGTTACACCCACAACCCCTGTTGCTATACATACTGGACCAATTACTAGAGCTCGTGCACGCCAACTAAATTACCAGGCACTTCCGTTTCTTGGTAATGATTCTAATGTTCATGAGAATATGATGCTGCCTAAATTGGATACATTTGTTTTGCTTACAAATGAAGGGCCTAGCTTGGAGAAGGATGAACATTGGAGCAAGAACAAGCATGGAGATGATGGCATGCGCAAGGGGAACAAGAACGGAGTTACAAGTGATGATTTCAGGACTTTGAAGCCACCATAATGGGTGCATGAAGCCTTGGACGAAATATACAAGATGACACTTCATAAATTTCATCCCGAGGCTATTTTAGGTGCTGCGTCACCTTATTATTGGGCCAGGCCCATGTAATTTCGAAATACATAAGTATAGGCTATTTTTAGAGTCCGTATGTGTGGGGAAACAAGAGATAGGGTTGATTTCGGACCCCTCCACCAAGGGCCACGAAATTCCCCCCTCTTCCTCCATATATACAGCCCTTAGGGCATCGTTTAGACTTTGGGTTTTGTTTAGATTAAAAGTTCGCCATAGCTGCAACTTCGCGTACTTCGTTTGTGTTCAACGACCAGACAAAGGCGTCACAAAACCCCACCTTGATCAATAAAGCTTTCATCTTATATTCGCAATATCCAGATTGCAATCTTAGTTTCTTGCTTGTTCTTCGTTTGCTCGCAGGAAACAGACCCTCGTGGTCAGGTTGATTGTGCTCCGGCGTGGTCAATAACCTCTCGGAGTTGGTTTAGCGATTGCTAAGGCGCGACGTCCTCGCGCGTTCGTAGTCGGATCGTCAAAGTTGACTTCCACCAAAGCGATATCCATCATCTCATCGAAAGACGGGACATCTTTGCCTCTATCAATCGGCTCGCCAGTGCAGGGCACCGGTGCGAGATGTAGCAACAGTTATGTTTACACCAGTTTTGGCATACATAGTGGACCACCTTAGTGCTATTAGTTCTATGTTACTAAATTTGAGCATGTACACACCTGTTAGTATCAATTTGCTGTCATCCAAACACTGTCGCTATGTTGTTGTAGTTATATTTACCTTTCTCATAAATTGTTCAATTTGTTATTTATTGTAGATGAGTAAGAACTTATAGTGTTGTTGTAGTTAATTATAGCTTCTGATGTTTCAGAATTTGGTTGTTGCCTCAGTAGCAATTAATTCATTTGCACATTGATCTTTTTGAGAAGATATGTCATAATTAATATGTTTCTTCAGTTTTTCAAAATAAGCATTGGTGATTTTCTATGTTGCTATAAACACATTTCCCCTACAATTGTTACTGATCTAGTTTTAAATATTATATGATGAACGGAAGTGTTCTTACTTGGAGTGGGTTGATGAAGAGTTGCCACAGTCTTTGAAGATGTGCCTAGCAAAGCTCTTAAGCATGTATGAGGAAGAGAACAGAGGTAGGCTTAGAGAAAGTGTTGTTAACGCTGAAGAATATTTGAAGATGCGGGATAAAAAGAGGAAAGTGAAGAATGAGCTTAGATTTTTTTAAACCAGACTTTGCTAAGATGGTGTTGGCGAAGGAGGAGGCACTTTCCCAATTGGCCAGTGCAAAACAGGTTCTTACTGAACTGAAAGTAGTGGTGGATAAGGCAAGCCTAGATGCTCTCGATTAGGGAAATGAATATATTGTTCTAATATTGTTCTTATGAAGTTGAAATAGATATATGTTGCACTGTGCTGTTTTTAGGTAGCTATCGTACTATGATGTTAAAATATATTTATGTGCCTGATATGAAATTGGCAAATAGCTGTTCGATATGAAATGTGAATTTGCGTAATACTGGAATTATTAATTGTAAACTAATAAACCTGCTAAATGTGTCATGGAACTTTGCAAATGGTTCTAGCAGTAAAAGCGCTTGTGATGAATAGCCCGATGCCACACAATTTTCTTCATCAAATCGTGTGTGATGTAGTTGATAAAAGCAAACGGTTAACCAAGGCAGAGTGTGTGTGATGTACATACAAACAGAAACGTTTTCCCTGGATTGACTGTGTGGGATGTACATACGAACGGAAATATTTTCCCTGGTTTAACTGTGTGGGAAGTGCATTCGAACGGAAACATTTTCCCTGGATTGACTATGTGGGATGTACATACGAATGGAAACGTTTTCCCTGGATTGGCTGTGTGGGATATACATAAGAACGAAAATGTATTCCTTGGATTGACTGTGTGTGATATACATACAAACGGAAATGTTTTTCTAGGATTCACCGTGTGGGATGTACATACGAACGGAAATGATTGGGTTTCGATGCCTCGCCCGATCACGCACGAGCTCATTTTACCCCAGCCTGTGTCCCAGGAGGGCCTATCCCCGACGGTTTCTGGGTCGTGTGGGAATGACCCCCCTATCGCCCACACTCACTTGGCGATGGTTCCAAATGCCGTCGCGGAAAGGGGTTAAAAACCGTTTGTATAGCACCGACGCGTATCAGTGATCATTAATCCTTTATTTGTTCTCGGCGGCCATGAACTTCATGTCCATCAGCTCAGCATATACTTCCCTCAAGTACTCTTGGGCATGACGGAGTCTGGCTTCAAGGATTTCTTCAATCTGACGTTTGGCTTCCATGGCAGCTTCATGAACAGAGTCGAAGAAGGTGGTTCGAGGTACTCGGGAAATGAAGAAGTATTTCCCAGTAGTCTTTGGACAACTCCTTTTTCACGAAGAGGTGTACTTCCACGTACCAAAGTTCCACTCCATTTTCAATGAAAGGATAACCCTTGTAGACTGCATCTCCTTCAAGGTGAATATGTCCCATCATATCCTTCGGGATTTTTGGAAAATCATGGTCACTAGTCAAAGTCATGATCATTTCTGGGCCCTTGTGGAATGAATCGTAAAGGGTTGCCATCTGCAGGTGAAAAGGAAGGGTAGAGTTCAAAACAACAAGGTATGTATCTCCTTCGAAGAAATGTGGTTGTTTCCACGAGGAAAAGTTTAGTGGTTGGTTCGTCCATGGTTCAAGGTTTTGGTCTAGGTGATATAGAGCTTAGGAAGGAAAAGAGATGGACACACACACACCACAATCAACAGCCAACTCCTATGTCAATGTTCTTAGCGTTTATAATTGGCTCGTTTACTATGGTTTCATCGTGAAGTCTTCAATCCTTCAGTTCTTTGAAGTCTTCAGTGTGTGATGCTTCGCCTGTTTGAAGGTATCCTGTTAATCATCTGTAACTTGCATCTCTCAGGGTAAATAATACAACGTACGGAGTTCCTATCCTAATAATGAAAGATTTTAAATCACTCAAGTCAAATGACAACAAGAATCCAATCAATGGCGAAGAACTCCAACAAAATCCAAATTGCACTCATAGATTTCAAACAAACAATTCCTATGGTACCCTCATCAACATGAGTTGGCATGGTCGGGTACATTACTTGCACTCTTTCATTTATTTCACAACTCTCATGGTTGGGTTGGACACTACTGACTTATGTGGGATATTCCTTTGTAGTGGTAACCTTCAGCTTCTTCACATCCGTCTTAGTCTTGAGTGTCTTCACTTTTCTTAAACCTCTTGGATGTAACTTCAGTATTGGAGACGCCTTTGTTTTAGCATCATTTCCACGAAGTAACCTTTAGGCTCTTGAAAATCCATATCAATTCCTAGGTCATTGGAGTCCATAGGCAATTGACATCTAAGTTTTAAAAAGTAGATGAGAACTTAGTAAAAAAAATACGAGAATGCTATTAATACTACTGAAAATATAAGTTGTCCTATCAAGGTATTCCTATTCCTAAGCCATTTCTAGGGTCACGTCCTACAGTCAACATATGCTCTGGTACCATTTTGTCACGACCCGGATTTAGTAGAATCCAAGTCTCTATGCTCACCGTGCCATCCCTGGATCATAGCTAGCACACACAGTAACAAAAATGAATATCAGAAGACATACATCATTCTACTACAATGATAGATCCAAATACATATAAATCATACCTTAGGCAAAGCTCAAGCTGGCATATAATACAGTGGAATTATACGTAGTCGGTAAGTTAGGGCTCCATCAACGTCACTGGGCTCGTTGAGTGTAGACCATAACCCTGTCGTCTTTTAATTAATCTGTCAAGATCTGCACATGAGAGTTGTAGATGAGTATGTGGAAAGTACTCGCAGGTTGCAAAGTTTAACAGAATATATATGCAGGGTAAGTATTGGTGGAAGTTTCCTTACATAAAGCCAATTTTCTCCTATACTAAATTTTGTAAACTTTCTTTGAAATAAATAGTTTTTAGTTTAAAAGGTAGGAGTGAGACACTTGGATATACGCACGAGTGCTCATTCTCCAAATTTTGGTAAAACATAAATATGGTTGAAATGAAACACATTCATTGTGCTCATTCCTCAACTTTAAACCCTTAAAACAGACTTTTAGGAAAGAAAGGGGAGATTTTTCTTCATTCCAAGTCTTCAGTTGCTCAAAATTGCCCGTAACCGGGGCATGGCTAATCGATTAGGTTAAACCCTCTGCAGAGGTCGTACACGTTCCCCACATGACAGAACCAACCCCGTTTATCGTTACACACTTGGGTGTACGACTAGGATGAGATTGTGACGAAGCCTTTTGTAACAGCCCCCTATACCTGACCAAGGCGCCCGAAACTTAGGAAATGAAAGCCCCTCTACGATGGCGGTCTTGAGGTAAGGGTTTCCCGTTAGTACTAAGCTAAGCTAGAGCCCATAGTAGCATGTAGCTGTACTGGAAGCTACATCGAACTATACTTGGAAGATCTCATTCCCGTGGATGATGGTCCCCACCAAAAACCTGTGTGCAAGACCCCAGTCGGGCGCATTCACTTCAAGACCCCGATGGGCGCAATCACTTGTAGACGCTCCCGTCATACCATTCCGCCCAAGGACTAGAAGTAAAATAATATATGGGTTTTTTCAAAAGTTTTTCACAAAACATTGCCCCAAAAGAGGCAAGTTTAAAGGTTTAAAAGAATTTTGGTTTTCATCGCACCCATTTTGTGCAAGCGTGGCCAAGCATGGTTGCAAGTCTTGAACCTATGGCTCTAGCTAGTAATAATACTTTGTAAAACTTTTGTAAAACATGGATAGTATTAAAAGTTAAAGGGATATGCATATTATGAAAATATATGTCAAAGCATGATCAATTTGCAACTTGCCTGAGTCTTCAATTGATTCCCTGCTTGTTATCGTCACTCCTTCACTTCATGATATATCTAACGATAAAACAAAATACTTCAACACACAACAAATCCAAATGAAAGATTCAAATTAACAATATAAATACATCCTTATGATAATTATTGAGTCATGGCTAAGGTTGAGATAAGAAGTTTCTTTGAATGGGAATATTTCGTAGATTTTATTCTAGGGTGGTTCAAATTGGTTCAAGGTAAGATCATGGTGTCAATATAGAATGACTGAGAGAAATGTTTTTATAACCAAATTTCCATAAAGAAACTATTTAGAATATTAGACCTGTGGTCGACTGTGGGAATTGAAAGTTATATGAGTTTAGGAAACTGAAACTAATAATTTACTGACTACAATTTTTTGTGGTACTAACATATGACCAGAGAGGTTTTCTAGGGATCTAAGAGATTTATGTAAGCATAACATTTAATTGGTCGAAGATGTTAAATGTGAGTAAAGAAAGTGATTCAATGGTGTAGAGGCTAAAATATGAACTAAGCATGGTTGAAAAATTAAGTTATGGGTCCCACCAGATAGGTATGGTTCTAATGACCAATTTTTGTATAATAAGCTTTTTGATATGAATTGTAGATTAAAAGATATGGAAAAATATTCAATATACCATTTAAATCAAAAATAAATTTTAGATTTCTCCAAAGGGAAATTCTATAATTTCATTAAAAACTAAAGGTTCCAACTATTCCGGGGATATCTTATTTGTCGAAATCGGACATACGGTTTGGGAGATACGAATTTCCGAAGTTTAGATATTTTTCTACAAATGACTTATGTAATTTAGAGGAGGCTTGCAGGAGTTGGTCGCCGGAGTTGGGGAAGAAGGTCGCCGGAGTTGTGGAAGAAGGCCCCCGAAGTCAAGTAGCAGAAGAACAGCGAAGAGGTCGATGGGGGGAGTCCATTAGGCAATGTTCCGGGCTCGGCCTCGTCCAGTGACGGCGTGGAGCGGCTGCCAGAGTTGCCGAACTCCGACTAGCAATTGCTCGCATAGGAGGGCGAGGAAGAGAGGGGTTTTCTCGGTAGGGGGTGAGGACTGGGAGGTGCACCTATGGGTACTATTTATAGGAGAGGGGGAGGTCAGAATTCGACCAGATGGTGGTGCTTAATGATGGCTGTTCCTCTGCCTTGTAATGGCCACTACATGAGTCTCCAAGGCGCACTTGTTGGGGAATGCAGTATTTCAAAATTCCTACGATCACGCAACATCTATCTAGGGATGCATAGCAATGAGAGGGGAGAGTGTGTCTACGTACCCTCGTAGATCGAAAGCGGAAGCGTTTAGTAACGATGTTGATGTAATTGAACGTCTTCGCGATCCAACCGATCCAAGTACTGAACGCACGTCACCTCCGCGATCTGCACACGTTCAGCTCGGTGACGTCCCTCGAACTCTTGATCCAGTTGAGGCCGAGGGAGACTGTCGTCAGCACGACGGCATGGTGACGGTGGTGATGAAGCTACCGATGCAGGGATTCGCCTAAGTACTATGACAATATGACCGAGGTGGAAAACTGTGGAGGGGGGCACCGCACACGTTTAAGACAAATCTTAGAGTGCCTTTGGGGTGCCCCCTTGCCCACATATATAAAGGAGGGGGGAAGAGGAGGCCATCCTAGGAGGGGCGCGCCTATAGGGGGAGTCCAACTAGGATTTTCCATCCTAGTTGGAGTCCCCTTCCTTTTCCAAGAAGGGGGAGAGGGAAGGAGTAGGAGAGGGAGAAGGAAAGAGAGAGGGGAGCCACCCCCTCCCTAGTCCAATTCGAACTTGCCATGGGGGCGGGGGCGGCCACCCCTTGAGACCCTTCTCTCCTTTCCCATATGGCCCATTAAGGCCCACTACTTCCCCCGGTGAATTCCCGTAACTCTCCGATACTCCAAAAAATACTCGAATCACTCGAAACCTTTCCGATGACCAAATATAGCCTTCCAATATATCAATATTTATGTATCGACCATTTCGAGACTCCGCGTCATGTCTATGATCTCATCCGGGACTTCGAACAACCTTCACTACATCAAATCACATAACTCATAATACAACTCATCATCGAACATTAACCATGCGGACCCTACGGGTTCGAGAATTATGTAGACATGACCGAGACACATCTCCGGTTAATAACCAATAGCAGAACCTGGATGCTCATATTGGCTCCTACATATTCTACAAAGATCTTTATTGGTCAAACCGCATAACAACATACATTGTTCCCTTTGTCATCGGTGTGTTACTTGCCCGAGATTCGATCGTCGGTATCATCATACCTAGTTCAATCTTGTCACCGGCAAGTCTCTTTACTCGTTCCGTAATGCATCATCGCATGACTAACTCATTAGTTACATTGCTTGCAAGGCTTATAGTGATGTGCATTACCGAGAGGGCTCAGAGATACCTCTCCGACAATCGGAGTGACAAATCCTAATCTCGATCTATGCCAACTCAACAAACACCATCGAAGACACCTGTAGAGCATCTTTATAATCACCCAGTTATGTAGTGACGTTTGATAGCACACTAAGTGTTCCTCTGGTACTCGGGAGTTGCATAATCTCGTAGTCATAGGAACATATATAAGTCATGAAGAAAGCAATAGCAGTAAACTAAACGATCATAGTGCTAAGCTAACGGATGGGTCTTGTCCATCACATCATTCTCTAATGATGTGATCCCATTCATCAAATGACAACACATGTCTATGGCTAGGAAACTTAACCATCTTTGATTAACGAGCTAGTCAAGTAGAGGCATACTAGGGACACTTTGTTTGTCTATGTATTCACACATGTACTAAGTTTCCGGTTAATACAATTCTAGCATGAATAATAAACATTTATCATGATATAAGGAAATATAAATAACAACTTTATTATTGCTTCTAGGGCATATTTCCTTCAATCTCCCACTTGCACTAGAGTTAATAATCTAGTTCAAATTGTCATGTGATTTCACACCAATAGTTCACATATTTATGTGATTAGTTCACATCTTTATGTGACTAATACCCAAAGGGTTTTCTAGAGTCAATAATCTAGTTCACATCGCTATGTGATTAACACCCAAAGAGTGATCATGTTTTGCTTGTGAGAGAAGTTTTGTCTACAGGTCTGCAACATTCAGATCCGTATGTATTTTGCAAATTTCTATGTCTACAATACTCTCCATGGAGCTACTCTAGCTAATTGCTCCCACTTTCAATATGTATCTAGATCGAGACTTAGAGTCATCTAGATCGGTGTCAAAAGCTTGCATCGACGTAACTCTTTATGACGAACTCTTTTATCACCTCCATAACCGAGAAATATTTCCTTAGTACTCTAAGGATAATTTCGACCGCTGTCTAGTGATCTACTCCTAGATCACTATTGTACTCCATGGCCAAAATCATGCTAAGGTATACAATAGG
The DNA here is from genome assembly GCF_002162155.2 of Triticum dicoccoides. NCBI lineage: Eukaryota > Viridiplantae > Streptophyta > Magnoliopsida > Poales > Poaceae > Triticum > Triticum dicoccoides. Next base: position 226,122,859 of record NC_041380.1, on the reverse strand, counting down.
TCTGGTACACATCATAGCATAGTTTATAGAACCTATGACTAATGCATAGGGAATGACTGTTCATTCTCTTTCTATTTTCTGCCGTGGTCGGGTTTTGAGTCTTTACTCAACTTCACACCTTACAACATAGGCAAGAACTCCTTCTTTGACTGATCCATTTTGAACTCCTTCAAAATCTTGTCAAGGTATGTACTCATTGAAAAAACTTATCAAGCGTCTTGATCTATATCTATAGATCTTGATGCTCAATATGTAAGCAGCTTTACTGAGGTCTTTCTTTGAAAAACTCCTTTCAAACACTCCTTTATGCATTCCAGAAAATTCTACATCATTTTCGGTCAACAATATGTCATTCACATATACTTATCAGAAAGGCTGTAGTGCTCCAACTCACTTTCTTGTAAATACAAGCTGCACTGCAAGTCTGTATAAAACTATATGATTTGATCAACTCATCAAAGCATATATTCAAACTCCAAGATGCTTGTACCAGTCCATAGATAGATCGCTAGAGCTTGCGCACTTTGTTAGCATCTTTAGGATTGACAAAACCTTCTGGTTGCATCATATACAACTCTTCTTTAATAAATCCATTAAGGAATGTAGTTTTGATATCCATTTGCCAGATTTCATAAAATCCTGCAATTGCTAACATGATTCGGGCATACTTTTAAGCGTCACTACGAGTGAGAATATCTCATCGTAGTCAACACCTTGAACTTGTCGACAACCTTTTGCGACAATTCGAGCTTTGTAGATAGTAACACTAATACCAGCGTCCGTGAAAGTGCGTTATATCGACTAGAGGGGGGTGAATAGGAGATTTTTATGAATTCTTCACTGAGGAATTTGCAGGTGAGGAAATTCCTTAGCGAAGAACTACTAGCAGCAGAATAGGTACTCAAAAGTAAACATAACAGAACACAAGCATAGTCATCATGATGAAATGAAGACAAGCTCAGAGTACAGAGAGCGTAAACACATGATGAAGACAAACAGACTGAAGAAATTGAACTGAGGAAATTGAGAAAGTCTTCAGTCAAAGTCTTCAAACATAGATATGAACAAGCACTCAACACAGTTATGAGGAAATGAAAGAGTTGAGGAAATAGAACCAGTGAGCTTGGTGAAGACAATGATTTGGTAGACCAGTTCCAACTGATGTCTCAGTTGTACATCTGGTTGGAGCGGCTAGGTATTCAAACCTGAGGCCACACAGTCTCGGACACACAGTCCTCACCGTATTCTCCTTGAGCTAAGGTCACACTGACCTCGCCCAATCACTCATGGTAAGTCTTCAGGTGACTTCCGAACCTTCACAAACTTGGTCACTCGGCGATCCACAATTCCTCTTGGATGCTCTAGACCATGACGCCTAACCGTCTAGAAGAATAACAGTCTTCACTGGTAACAAGCGTCGGATCCACGCAGGATCAATCAATCTCTTCAATGATGCTCAATCACTTTGGGTTTGTAGGTGTTTGGGTTTGGGTTTTCCTCACTTGATGATTTTCGCTCAAAGTCCTCCGAGCATGGGATGCTCTCAAATGACAAGTGTTAGTTTCTCTCGGAGCAGCCAACCAGCTAGTGGTTGTAGGGGGGCTATTTATACCCTAGGGAGCAGCCCGACATGATAAGACATAAATGCCCTTCGATTATATGACCGTTAGGTGGATAGATATTTTGGGACAGCTGGCGCATAGCACGGCAATGGTCGGAAATTTGAGTATCAAATTCCTCAGGGCTATCATGTTCCTCACTGTGTAGGCAATCCACGCTGGCGAATTCCTAACTCCTCAGTCAGAACAAATTCCTCAGAGACCAAAAGAACTTCGTCTCTGTCACTGAAGAATATGACTGAACTATATGAGATTTCCAATGGCTTCACTCGAAGGGGTTGGTAGGTGTATGATTTTGAGTTGAGCATCACATGGAAATTTTTCCTCAGTATTTCCTCGACCCCCTTTAACAGTACGGTGTTTCCTATGACTCAAGAAAGAGAAAAAGGAACTACGAAAACAAAAATCTTCACGGTTCATGTTGCTCGAATGAATGCCAAGTCTTCAAAGGTCACACCAATTTCTTCACTTTCAAAGTCTTCAGTCAAAGAAATTCATTTTTAGGGGTCTACTTTTTCTGTAAATATCAAACTCCTCATAGACTTATGGACCTATGTACACACATAAACACATTAGTCCCTTAACCTATAAGTCTTCAATACACCAAAATCACTAACGGGCACTAGATGCACTTACAATCTCCCCCTTTTTGGTGATTGATGACAATATAGGTTAAGTTTTCAACGGGGATAAACATATGAAGTGTAAATACTGATATTGAGGAATTTGATTGCAAGATATAGAAGAACTCCCCCTGAAGATGTGCATCGTGAGGAATTTGCTTTTGAAGCATTGCACACTTGAAGAGTAGAATCATGGAGATCTCCCCCTATATCTTGTAATTCATACATGCATTTGACATATCATAATGAAGAATTTGAAATGCATGATGAAATATGGTGACTGATGTAATTCAGCATGCGTGCATTAACATATATGAGGAATAAGCATGCAGAAAAACACATCAAAAGTATCACAGCACCATCGGGTTTAAGTTTACAACTCGATCCAATAAAGTTTCAGAAGAACGAGAGTTGTAACTTAGCAAAAAAACGCCCATATAGATAGACCCGCTTGAAGACTAACTCAACATTCTCCCCCTTTATCATCGAATGACCAAAAGGATCGAAAATGATGACTAACGCCCTTGTAGAATATCAAGTTGATGAAGGAGCGCCAGCGTGGTTGGGGTCATTTGTCGTCGAAGGGCCTGCCGCAGTTTCGTCCAAGTCTTCATACTCGTCGGTATCGCGTGATGAAGAATATGAGCTAGACACCAAAGAAGGAACCTTGACCTTCTTAAATTTCTTTGGTGGAGGTGCAGACTAGTCAAAATCTTCCTTGAGACCCATTTTCTTGAGATCTTCTTCACCATACAGATGTGATAGAATAGCCCAGGTGCGACCGAAGACTTCATGGAGGTAGTAATGGTTTTTCTTCACTGCATTGTGTGTAGCAGTCATGTTGTGAAGAAACGAACCAAACTGACGCTTAACCCATTTATGGTTTCGATCCACCTTCTGGTGAAGACTAAGCAGAAGCTCACAGTCAGTCATCACACGAGGAGCAGTGGCTTGAGGACTAGACTTGGGTGCATTGGCAGCAGAGTCATGTGTGGCAGAGTCATCATTGGTGGAATAAGATGCAGCTTTGCGAAACTGACCATCCAATGGACGAATGCCTTCATCAATGACAGCAGGAGCCTTGCCCTTTTCATCAGTTGAAGTAAAAGCCAGCTTGAGGACTTCAATCGGGGGCAGATAGCTAAGGTGATTCTGAAAATCAGCCTTGTAGTTGAGTGAAGACCTTGTCCTGAGGAATCTGATAATCCAAGGTGCATAAGGCTTCAGCTCAAACAAAGAAAGTGCAGCATTTTCCAGAGTCCTCATGAAGAAATTGTGATAGTTGATAGGAATGCTATGAATGACGCTGAATAGCAGATTCTTCATGATGCCAACTATTTCCTCATCAGATGAGTCGTGGCATTTGATGGGACTCATTGTCCTCGTCAGAATGCGATAGACGGTTTTGGGCACATAGAGTAAATCCTTCATGAGGAATTTGGTCCTTGGGGCTTGACCGGGCTTCAAAGGCTTCATTAACACTTGCATGTAATGAGCTGTGAGTTCTGGTTCATGATACAGGCAGCGAGCTCCTTCACTGGGTGGACTGATGGGCAGGGCGTGAAGCAATTCAGAGGCCGGTGCCTTATAGTGAGTATTTTCGGTCATTCAGTCCAAGACCCAGGTGTTGATATCTTCAGGATCACCTGTGATATGCAATGTAGCATAGAACTGAAGAATAAGCTCTTCATTCCAATCAACAATGTCAGAGCAAAAGTCGAGGAGGCCTGCATCATGAAGAACACTGAGCACAGGAGATAAGTAAGGTAATGATTCCACGTCCACGTGAGGAATATGCTCATGGTAGAAGATTTTGTCTTTGTTGAAAGGCAGTGAAGAATAGAAGTTGGCCTGGCTTGCAATCCAGAAATGCTTCCTCCTTAGAAGAGCAGAGTCATAAGGATTGTAGTCAGTGAAGAACACGTGCTCGCTGAAGAAATCATCAGCCTTGAATTTTTGCTTCTTTGAGAATGGATCCTTTGGCTTGGGGTGAGGAGTGTCAGTCAATTGCATCACAACCTCCGGAATCTCGATCTCAGGTTCCACAGTCTAAGGAATTTTAGGTACTGCTTCAGTGGCAGCCTGGGGCTTCAATTCTTCATTTACATGATCTTCAGCACTAGTGGCTGGAATTTCTTCATGGACAGACGGTGTGGCATGTGGTTCATCAGATCCCATTTGTACAGTAGTTACTGGGGACTGAGGAACTTGTTGCAACAGTGTGAAGAGTGGGGAGTTGGGGTGATGACTTTCCCAATATTCATCACTTAGCACGGGTGTGGTACAACCAATGTCCACATCTTCATCTCCCATTTCTTCAATGCCGGCCTCTTCAGCAGTAAACTGAGGCATATGCAAGGAGACAATTGGTGTTGAAGGGATTGTATCCACTTCAATTTCTTCATCCATCTGCTCTGACGAAGCAGCAGAGGGGTTCTCTTCATCAGATTCACTTGGAATCACATATTCTTCATCAAAAGGAATAAGGTCCTTTGATGGCATGGTTGAGATAGGAACAACATCAATTGGATTTGCAAACGAGCTAGTCAGTGGCTTCATCTTCTTCTGAGCTGAAGAATCTGATGCAGTTGATGCCTTCCTTTTCTTCACCGTTGCACGCTCTGCAGCCTTAGTTTTCTTCACATCTGATGCAGATGGAAGGATCGGAGTTGGTGTAGGCGGAGGAGCAGCGGAATTGGGTTGTATTTCTTCAGGCGCAACTAATGCAGTTGCCCTGACTTCTTCATTTTCTTCAGGCGCACCACTAGTGGATGCCCTGGCAATTTCATCAGCGGCTGGAATGCATTCATCAGCCCAGGAACTCACATTTTCTTCAGCAACCTGATTGTCATCAGCGGTGCTGGCATTTTCTTCAGTCGGCTGAGCAGATGCTTCAGCCTGAGGAATTTCCTGTTGCATTGGGGCTGCAACATTTGAGGTGAAGTTGTCAGCAAGTCTTACAAAACGAACCTTGGCTCCCAGCCAATCAGCATGGTATACGTCAAATTCATCACTGAGTTTCTTGATCACAGACTGCATATTGACGAGTTCTTCGGTTGTCATAGAGACAACATTTTTCTTCAGGTAGTGCTCCTTTTTGTACTGCGCTTTCTTGATCTGCCTGGCCTTCTCAAACTTCCATTTTTCTTCTTGTATGAAATGAGTCAACATATGACTTTGGCCAGGTGTCAGCTTGAAATCAGGCACGGGAGTATTTCGGTCCTTGTGCCATAAGTCAATGTATTCGAGGATCAACTTTGGATCCAAAAGCAGAGGCACACTTGTACCCTTGACTCTAGCGGCCCTGACTTGCCTGTCTCTGATGATTTCTGCTAGTTCTTCATCATCAGCCTCATAATCATTAGAGGGCACTTGGAAAGCAACTTGTTTCTTGTGAGGACTTGGTCGAGGACCTCGTCCAGCAGAGGTCTTCTTCTTCAGAAGAGTGGGAGCAGCTAAGGAACTTGGAGCAGCTGAGGAACTTGCAGAGGCTCATGAGGTAATAGATATGCCTCTGGTCCTTTGGCACGTGGCGAGATGCACATGTGCTGAGGATTTGGTCGGAGCAGCCAAAGACTTTGGCGGAGGAGCTGAAGATTTTGTAGGAGCAGGAGCAGCGTGAGGAATTGGTTGTGAGGGCTTTGAGGAATCTGGCCGTGAGGGCATAACTGAGGAACTCGGCCGTGAGGGCATTGCTGGTGAAGCACTGGGCTAGTGAGCAGGCTTCTTTGGCATGGCCTTCTTCGGCTTTACAGAGGCCTCAATAGCAGCAGCGATAGCAGAGTCTTCATTGAATTTCCTCACTGCATCTTTTGCTTGTTTGGTCAACTTGGCCTGGCGCTTGGCCCATTCATCAGGATAATCCTCACCACGCTTGAGGCTGGTGGGATCAGCTATTTGACCATGTGCCAACGGAGGTCTTGGGCATGGAGGATTTAGTGCAAATTTCTTCATATATTTGGGAGTGACATATCTGTACTCCCTCCACTCTCTTGCCCATCTCCTCTCAATCTTTTGAATGTGCACCTTGTGCTGATTTTTATCTTCCTCAGGGGGTGTGCAGTACCCAGCATAGATGTCCTCAGGTATTTCAAAGGCAGTGTTGACCTCAGGCCTCTTTCCTCCTTTTTGTGGCTTCTTACCATCAGCCATTTTCTTCAGTTGAGGAATTTGAACAATTGAATTCTCTGAAGAAGTATGCAACTTTTCTTCAAGGAACGCTGCAAATGAGTTAAGTTGATGAGAACCTAGTGATTCAGCAGCTGACATGAGTACCTGTGAACAGAGTATAGTTGCAAGAAATTTGGAGAGGTCATATGCATTCTCAGAGGTTTTTAAAAAAAAAACAAGTTTGAGGAATTTGACCAGATGAGTCTTGAAGAATTTCACTAAGCGTTCTTTGTCTTAGATTCCAGAGATGTATAGATCGAAAATCCACACATTTGAGGAATCTTGAAGAAAAACATAGCTTAGAGAAACGAATCAAGAATAGATGACATGTGAGGTGTTTTAGTGTGTGAAGATATGAAGAAAAACACCTTTGAGGATTTTGTAGAAATCATTTGAATCAGAGAGGGCGGTAAAAGTAACTTTTAATTACCCTGGATGAAGAACACGACGAACTGGAATGTGGAGATGTGAAGTTCGTCAGTGCAGATCTTCCACGCCCTAACTTGGCAGAGGAAGACAACTACGGCGACGGCGGAGTGAAGATTTCCGCGGCCGGCGCGACTATGACGGCGATGAGGTCGAGGTAGTGAAGCATTTCCTCACCGGCGACGATGAAGTAGCAGCGGCGCTAGGGTTTGAGAAGCTCGAGCTGGAGAGAGGTCGAGCGGAGTAAAGGAAGTGAGGAAGGGAAAGGGGGGTATTTATAGCCACGGTGAAAAACTGTTCGCCCGAAGAATTTGGACGAACGTGCCCCTGACCCTTCTTATTCGCTTGACAAACGCTTGGTTACTTCACCAGTGTTGATTTTGCCAGACCAGACCAAGGATTATGAGGTTTATTGCGACGCTTCACGACGAGGACTTGGATCAGTGCTTATGCATGAAGGGTGAGTTGTTTCATATGCCTCACGACAACTGAAACCCCACGAATTGAATTATGCCACACATGATTTGGAGTTAGCAGCCGTAGTGCATGCATTGAAAACATGGAGACATTTCCTCATTGGAAATCATTGTGAAGTGTACACGGATCACAAGAGTTTGAAATACATTTTCACGCAGAAGGAGTTAAACCTCAGACAAAGGAGATGGTTGGAGCTCATCAAGGATTATGACATAAGATTGCATTACCATCCCGGAAAGGCTAATGTAGTAGCTGACGCATTGAGCCGTAAGAGCCATGTCAATACACTAATGACGGGACAAATACCAAAGGTGTTAGCCGAGGATCTTCGTGAGCTATGTTTGGAAATAGTTTCGAGAGGCTATGTAGCAGCATTGGAGATTCAGTCAACTTTGATGGATATCATCAGAGAAGCTCAGAAGACTGATAAGGAGATTGCCTCTATAAAGGAGAAAATGAGCGAAGGAAAGGCTAAAGGATTTCGTGAGGATGAGCACGACACCCTATGGTTTGAAGACCGTGTTTATGTGTCCAATGACCCGGAGATCAGGAACTTGATTCTGCAAGATGCACACGACTCACCATATTCGATTCACCCAGGAAATACCAAGATGTATTTGGATTTGAAGGATACCTTCTGGTGGACCGGAATGAAGAAAGATATTGCGGAGTATGTAGCGGTTTGTGATGTATGTTAGTGAGTAAATGCAGACAATCAAAAGCCAGTAGGATTGCTATAGCCATTGCCGATACCCGAATGGAAGTGGGATAAGTTAGGCATGGATTTTATTAGGGGATTACCAGGACTCGTTCAGGCTATGACTCGATTTGGGTTGTAGTTGATCGGTTGACGAAAGTAGCTCATTTCATCCCGGTAAAGACCACTTACACCAGTGCTAAGTTGGCAAAGATATACATGACCAGGAGTGTATGCTTACATGGAGTTCCGAGGAGTATAGTATCAGATAGAGGAACCCAGTTTACCTCAAAGTTCTGGAATCAGTTGCACGAAACTTTGGGTACCAGGCTAGAGTTGAGCACAGCTTTTCATCCACAGACAGATGGACAGACCGAGAGAGTCAATCAGATTTTGGAGGACATGCCGAGAGCTTGTGCGCTAGATTATGGATCTAGTTGGGACGACAATTTTCCATATGCAGAGTTCTCTTAGAACAACAGCTATCAATCCAGTTTAAAGATGGCCCCTTTCGAAGCCTTGTATGGAAGGAGGTGCAGGACACCGTTGTCGTGGGATGAAGTTGGAGACCGCCAGTTGTTTGGGCCTGATTTGATTAAAGAGTCTGAACAGAAGGTGAAATTGATTCACGATAGGCTCAAGGTAGCTCAATCCAGGCAGAAGGGTTATGCAGATTCAAAACGCAAGGAGACAGTTTATGAAGTCGGAGACAGAGCTTATCTTCGAGTATCCCCACTTCGGGGAATAAAGCGCTTTGGTGTTAAGGGAAAGTTAGCGCCACGATTTGTAGGACCATATCGAGTATTGGAACGTATGGGAGAAGTGGCCTACAAGTTGGAATTGCCCGAAGGATTGTCAGGAGTACATGGTGTGTTCCACATTTCTCAGCTGAAGAAGTGCCACGCGGAGATGGCTGACATACCCTTGAGAGACACAGTGCCATTGGAAGCAATTCAGTTGGATAACAATTTAACCTATGAGGAGAAACCAGTTAAGATTCTCGAGTTTGCCAGCTGAGTCACCCGCAGCAAGGTTATCAAGTTTTGTAAGGTTCAGTGGAGCCACCACACGGAGGATGAAGCCACCTGGGAGCGAGAGGAAGATTTGCTCAAGGACCACCCTCACCTATTTTCTAGCCAACCCGAATCTCGAGGGCGATTCATCTTAAGGGGGGTAGGTTTGTAACATCCCAAATTTTCAATTTGGAATGTTATACATTAGATCATCATTGCATATCATAATTTATTTGCTGTTGGTTTTGATCCTAGAAATTCTACGCAACTCAAGGACCCACGAAGAGAGTTGGGGATTTCGTTATTTTCATATTCGAATTTTCTCAAATTTTGAGAATAGGATCATTTGATTTTAATTATTTTATCATCAATTATTTCTATTACAAAAATATGAGAGAGGGAATAAAATGACTTTCCCGAAATAAAAAAATATTGAGGATTTAATAATAAAATCAAATAAGATTTTATTTCGGAGTTTTTCGATATTTTATTTGAATTTAGGAAAAATGTGCGTTTTTCAAAATTGCATTTAGGCCCCAAATAAATGTTCACCTTGTGCGGCTTGATTTTAGAAGCCGGGGAAAATTTATTTCGGTATTTTTTGGAGTTCGTTTAGTATTTCTTTTATTTGTTTTTCTGCGCGGAATATTAAAAAAAAGCAACCGACCCCGTCCAGGCTTTATAAGCCGGGGAGCCCAGCCCGGGAACTCCCAAACCCTAGCGTGCCTTCGCCGCCGCTGCCCCGCGCTGCCGACCGCCGCCCCCCCGCCGCCGCCGCCGCCGCTGGAGCCTCGCCGGAGTTGCCGGGTAGTTTTTTTTAGACACCGGTTTTCCCGAAAAACCGTTCAGTTTTTCCGACGGTTTTGTTCATTTTTTTAGTTTCATTTTTTTTAAATAGATCAATTTTTCCGATTTATTTAAATAGCGAGCGTTCGTTCGTTCGTTCTAGCAAACGTTCATCGTTTTTCTTTTCTCGGATTAAATCCGCGATTTTTCTGATCGCGATTCCTGATCCGATTTTCGTTTTAGTATAACTTTTCGCTTGTTTATCGGAATCAGGCGATTCAAGCGCCTGGAGTTTCCTCTCGAAACCCTCTATCCGTTTAACCAACTTAAACAAGTTTTTGCCACTGTAAAATTGCCCTAGATCCAGAATAGTAAATGACGCCTATTTCTTTTGCCGTTTGACTTTCGTTGCTTCGTTTGATTTGATTCTTTTTGCAAACCGGAGTTCTTAAGTTGAACTTTCTGATTAGATCTCTTATTTGAGTTTTACCTGTGCATTAGATGAATACTTATTGTATTCTTGTTTGTTTGCCTGCGATAGAATACCCGGAGTGCGCCGCCTGTTACTTCGAATCTCTAGGTTTCGCGGATCATCAGCAAGGCAAGTAACACTTTGATCATACCTCCTACTACCCAGTTTTATTGCATTAGATCAATCCTCAAACATTGCATGATTAGGATCTAATTAAATTGTGGGATGGGAAGTAGTTGAGGTAGTACCTATTACCTGTTGTATTATCAAACCTTTGGGAGTTACTTCTACGTTTGCTTACTATTGCTATGCTATGCTAGTAGACGTGGATTGGTGATGAGGACATGACTACCTTGGATATGACCAAAAATATTGCATATATGCATATTTGTCAGGTGATTTCTAGTGCAAACTATTCAATAATCTATTTATGTTATCCAGAACAAAAATACTTCACACACTTTTGTGTTTTGTCTAATTGCAGGTGTATGGGACATTTGTACAATCCACATATGAAGATAAGGAAGAAAGAGATGTTTATTTGTTGTCCAAAAAGTTCTCTCACGTCACTTTTGGCCCAAGAGAAGATAGAGTCCAAGTCTCTCACGTTCTGGATTCAGATTCGGACTACACAGACACACCTGACTCAAAACGGACACAAGTTTTTCATACGGACTCCGAATTGGGTGATTCTTTTTTGTTGGAAACTAGATTTCGTGCACTTTCCAACCCAATTGGAATCACCTTCAAATTCGTCCGGAGCATTGAGTTGTGGACGAAACAATCTGATGCTGCAGCAGAATCCGAGTCAAACTACAAGTCCAAAGGTGTTACATCACCTCCACTTGGGCCCATTGGCCTTGTACGACCTAGATTTAGTTTTAGGCTGCCTTGGGACGTCCTCCCACCTCCTTGACCGCCACCCCTTGCTCCTATATAAGTAGATCCATCTAGTAGCTTTTCCTGGGGATTTGTTTAGTTAAAAGTTAGCCATTGCAACTTCGTGTACTTCGTTTGTGTCCAACGACCAGACCAAGACCGCTTACGGATCCCCACCTTTATCAATACTTCATATATATTCGCAATATTCAGATTGCTTTTATCATATTCTTGCTCGTTCTTCGATTGCTTGCAGGAATAGACCTTCGTGGTCAGGTTGATCGTGCTCCGGCGTGGTCAATAACCTCAGGAGATTGGTTTAGCGATTGCTAAGGCACAACGTCGTGCACGTTTGTAGTCGGATCGTCAAAGTCGTCTCCACCAAACCGATAGTTATCATCTCATCGAAAGATCGGGACACCCTCGCCTCTATCAAGTGGTATCAGTTTTCAGGTTGCTCGGTGAGAATTTCCAGTTTTCCTAGATTAGATTTACTTTCTTACCTATTGTCCAAGAAAAAGCCACAAAAAAGAGTTAGATCTATTCATCCTTTGTCCAAGCCAGTCTGAGCCTTTGCAATTTTCTTTTCATTGATTGCATAGTTGAATTATCGATTGCATCGTCGTGTCGAGTTGCTGGTCTTAGTGTCTAGTTCGTTTAGAGTTTCGAGTTCTGTTCACATTAGTCACGCCACCGCTGCATCATTATCTCTTCTGCTGTCCACCACCCATCCATCAATTTCCACCACGTGCTACCCACCATTCATTGTCATAATAATAGTTGAGATCGTTCACATCTTCACTTGATCCAATCTGCATCTTATCTAGTTTGTTTTGGAAAGAGGGAGAAAAAAAGAGAGAAAAAAAAGAGAGAAAAAAAAGGGAAAAAAAGTCAGAGAAAAAAAAAGGAGAGAAAGAAAAAAAAAGTGTGAGGAAAAAAAAGAGAGAAGAAAAAAAAACAAAAAAATCGGCACAAACTTTTTCAGAGGAAAGTTGGAGACAAAGTTGTTGATATATCCTGCTTGGCTGTTGTTTCACCTCATTATCTTCACTGCTGTTGTGATCTTCACTTATATCTTGCTGTCAAGAGCTACTTAGTATCCTTCATTGATGCTAGTTGTGCTACGCCGTGACCTCATTAGTGTTCTAGGATCGCGTCTCTAGTCCGGTCTAGCCTAGGACCAGCACAGTACCGTCGTTGAGCGTTTATTCAACATTGCATCTTTGAATTGATTATTGCTAATCTTTTGCTACCATATATAGCCAACCCAGCTCCACATATTTCTACACCATGTATACGTACGCTCCCCTGGCAATCGCTTTACTCAATATTCGGAGTTACTTGACACCGCTGGTTGCCGATCACCGCCTGCTGCATGGTAAGAACTTGTAAGACATTGATATTTGCTTTACTGTGAGCGTTTTACCACCACATCCTAGTAGTTATAGGAACATTATTTTTGGGTTTTGTTTCTTGTTCTACTAATCATGACAGGATCCAGAGTCAATTCATGGGCTTTGTCGATCGCGGGAGACGTGCCACCACCTTTGCAAATACCACAACCGTCACGAGAGGTGCACAAACATCCAAATGCACATGATCAGGTTAATGTATTTATACCACCATTTAATGGCCGTTTTAAACCTGCTTTATATATTGAATGGGAGTTCGACATAAAAAATATATTTGCTTCCCATAATTTCGATGAACATAAAAAGGTTAAGGTTGCGGTTGGTTCTTTCACTGGTTATGCTTTGGTTTGGTGGAGTGAATATTGTCGGTTACACCCTGATTATATACCTACTACTTGGGATGATTTGAAACTTGCCATGCGACATACTTTCGTCCCTGCTTATTATACTCGTGACATGATTAAGAAGTTGCAACACTTAAAACAAGGTAGTGAAACTGTAACAAAATATTATGATGATTTACAAACTACCTTGTTGCATTCCTCTTTAGAAGAAAGTGAAGATGATTTTATGGATAGATTTTGGGGAGGATTAAACCGTGATATTCAAGAGATACTAACTCATGAAGAGTGTTATCCTATGGACCATTTGTTTCATCTTGCTTGCAAAGCTGAACAGGAAATAAAACGACATGTTGGCCACGAGGAGAACAAGTGCACGGTGCACATTCCAAGAGTTGATATGATTGTTCCTTCAACTACTAGGCATACTATGACAACCACATCCGTTGTTGTCAGGACTACATCACCTACACCATGTGACACATCGCCCCCGAGAGTGGCTACATCATCTGAGTTGATCATAAGAGGTAATGACAAAGGTACTGATCTTCCATCTCTACATGAGAATGATGAATGCCTTGTCAATTTGAATGCACCATCTGATGAGCTACCCACTACTTTGATCACACCACCTATTTTAGAGGACTACGTTGATAATTTGACTTTGCCATGTGATCAAACAACTGAAATACCAACAATTTTGAGTGCACCCATTGAATTATCTATTGATGCAAAAGAACCAATGTTTAATCATTTTGATATGACCTGTAATCTTGGTGATGATTCTGTGTTGAATGACTTATTGCATGTTTGCTTATTTAAGCATGTTGTAGCATGTAAATTTGATGCAAGTAAGATTTATTCACCAATGTTGGGATGGTTTAATGATGAACATTGTCAATCTTTTGAAATGAATAAGAGCTTCACTTATATGTGCAAACTGAGTTGTAATATTTTCATGCCTTCTACTTCTTGTGCTAATTTTTTGGCTTTAGATTTTATGAACTATGCAAGTTACTCATCTATTCATGTGTCATATATGCAAAAATCAAGGGAAGTAAAAATGGATGACATATACATATACAACATGTACACCTTGTCTCTTTTGTTAGCCACATTTCAGATTAACCAACGCCGAGGACGGCTTTATTTTCAAGAAGGGGAGGATGATGAGGACATGACTACCTTGGATATGACCAAAAATATTGCATATATGCATATTTGTCAGGTGATTTCTAGTGCAAACTATTCAATAATCTATTTATGTTATCCAGAACAAAAATACTTCACACACTTTTGTGTTTTGTCTAATTGCAGGTGTATGGGACATTTGTACAATCCACATATGAAGATAAGGAAGAAAGAGATGTTTATTTGTTGCCGAAAAAGTTCTCTCACGTCACTTTTGGCCCAAGAGAAGATAGAGTCCAAGTCTCTCACGTTCTGGATTCAGATTCGGACTACACAGACACACCTGACTCAAAACGGACACAAGTTTTTCATACGGACTCCGAATTGGGTGATTCTTTTTTTGTTGGAAACTAGATTTCGTGCACTTTCCAACCCAATTGGAATCACCTTCAAATTCGTCCGGAGCGTTGAGTTGTGGACGAAACAATCTGATGCTGCAGCAGAATCCGAGTCAAACTACAAGTCCAAAGGTGTTACATCACCTCCACTTGGGCCCATTGGCCTTGTACGACCTAGATTTAGTTTTAGGCTGCCTTGGGACGTCCTCCCACCTCCTTGGCCGCCACCCCTTGCTCCTATATAAGTAGATCCATCTAGTAGCTTTTGCTGGGGATTTGTTTAGTTAAAAGTTAGCCATTGCAACTTCGTGTACTTCGTTTGTGTCCAACGACCAGACCAAGACCGCTTACGGATCCCCACCTTTATCAATACTTCATATATATTCGCAATATTCAGATTGCTTTTATCATATTCTTGCTCGTTCTTCGATTGCTTGCAGGAATAGACCTTCGTGGTCAGGTTGATCGTGCTCCGGCGTGGTCAATAACCTCAGGAGATTGGTTTAGCGATTGCTAAGGCACAACGTCGTGCACTTTTGTAGTCGGATCGTCAAAGTCGTCTCCACCAAACCGATAGTTATCATCTCATCGAAAGATCGGGACACCCTCGCCTCTATCAATTGGGTGAGTGATATCCATGACAGATGTGAGTTTGTTAATTAATGGTTTATCTAAGGTGGCAACTTAAACACACATCTGGGTGGATTGAGGTACCTGGGTATTCCAGGATTGCCTATTTTTCTTTATGGACCGCCACCCAGGCCCAAAGGGATCATGAGATTTTTCATACTAGAAACTTCCGTGTGCAGCCACAAGCTATTATGGGCTCTAGCATAGTTGATTAAGTCATGCGAACTCTTACAGGGTAGACTAGCAGATGTAGGGGAAAGTAGGTGTAACGGTCTATCCATCGTAAGGTGCTAGCGCTTCTGAAAGACTATGTCTCGGTCATCCGTTTCTCAAACACCGTGTAGTGCGAGAAACCAAACGGAGGCGATCGAGTCTTGTGGGAAAAGTGCGCAAACCTCTGTAGAGTGTATAAACTAATCGTGGTTAGCCGTGTCCCCGGTTATGGACATCTTGAGTATCTAGTACTTGGATTATCATGTGAATCTCAACATGTTACTCTAAAATTTAATTTTGATGGGTTTTGTTTAATGATGATGCTTAATTGGGATTGAGAATGCTGTCAACCATTCTCAATGTTTAACAACTACCATGATAGTTAAATAAAATTTATTCCTTTGCAGTAGGGAAAAATCAGCTTTACGCAAAACTGTAACCATAGAGCTTTCCACCAGCCAAATATGCATATAGTATAGCTATTTCATTCCATTACTCTCTATGTGTTACTTTGCCAGCATATTCCATGTGCTGACCCGTTTCGGGCTGCAACGTTAATGTTGCAGACTTTTCAGACGACGATTAAGGAGTTTTAGGTCATGGTTCTATACTCAGTGATGCCGTTGGAGTTGATGGACTCACTTATCTTCCAAGCCTTCCGTTGTTATCGTTATTAGATGGCCTTAAGCCATATTTATTGTAATAAGTTCTCTATTGAGACACTCGATGTAATAAGTGTGTGATTGCTACTCTGTTATAAATCCTCCAAGTACTGTGAGGTGTCAGCATTACTGATCTAGGGATGACACCTGAGCATAGAGATCAGACTGTTTGAGGTCTGGTCGCTACACTTGAACTTGATAGTTTCCTCAGGTGCTGGTTCATCTATCACAGAAGGTAGGTGCTCTCTTTGCGAGCCATTAGTTTCATCGAACCGCACATCTACAGTTTCAACAACCTTATGAAGAACGTTGTTAAAAACTCTGTAGGTGTGCGAGTCCTTTCCGTAATGATAGAGGGAAAGGTGTCCCGTCTTTCGATGAGATGGTGGCTATCGTTTTAGAGGAAGTCGACTTTGATGATCCGACTATGAAAGTGCGAGACGTCGCACCTTAGCAATCGCTAAACCAACTTCCGAGGGTTATTGACCACGCCGGAGCACAATCAACCGGACCACGAGGTCCTGTTTCCTGCGAGCAAACGAAGAACAAGCAAGAAACTGAGATTGCAATCTGGATATTGCGAATATAAGATGAAAGCTTTGTTGATCAAGGTGGGGTTCTGTGACGTCTTGGTCTGGTCGTTGGACACAAACAAAGTACGCGAAGTTACAGCTATGGCGAACTTTTAATCTAAACAAAACCCAAAGTCTAAACGATGCCCTATGGGCTGTATATGTGGAGGAGAGAGGGGGAATTTCGTGGCCCTTGGTGGAGGGGTCCGAAACCAACCCTAACTCTTGTTTCCCCACACATACAGATTCTAAAAACAGCCTATACTTAAGTATTTCGAAAATACATGGGCCTGGCCCAATAATAAGGTGACGTAACACCTAGAATAGCCTCTGGACGAAATTTATGAAGTGGCATCTGGTATATTTCGTCCCATGCTTCATGCACTCGTTATGGTGGCTTCAGAGTCCTGGAATCATCACTTGTAACTCCGTTCTTGTTCCCCTTGTGCATGCCATCATCTCCATGCTTGAACTTGCTCCAAGGTTCATCTTTCTTGTCCAAGCTAGGCACTTCATTTGTAAGCAAAACAAATGTTTCCAATTTAGGTAGCATCAGATTCACATGAACATTAGAATCGTTACCAAGAAACGGAAGTACCTGATAATTCAATTGGCGTGCACGAGCTCTAGTAATTGGTCCAGTATGTATAGCAGCAGGGGCTGTGGGTGTAACAATGGTATTGATGTCCTCATCATCCTCCCCTTCTTGAAATGAAGTCGTCCTCGATGAAAGTTCATCGTCCTCACCCAAATAAGGCTTCAAATCTGCAATGGTAAAAGTGGGACTAACCCCAAAATCTGCAGGCAGCTCAAGTTTATATGCATTATCATTTATTTTCTCTAACACCTTAAAAGGACCATCAGCACGTGGCATTAGTATTGATTTGCGCAAATTAGGAAATCTATCCTTACGCAAATGTAACCAAACAAGATCTCGAGGTGCAAACACAACATGTTTTCTACCCTTATCTCCAGCAAGTTTATATTTAGCATTCATACGCTCAATGTTTTCCTTAGTTAACTCATGCATTTTTAAAATCAATTCAGCACGTTCTTTAGCATCAAAATTAACCTTCTATGAAGATGGAAGAGGCAACAAATCAATAGGTGCACGAGGTAGGAAACCATACACAATTTCAAAAGGGCACATCTTAGTAGTAGAATGCAATGAACGACTATAAGCAAATTCAATATGAGGCAAGCATTCTTCCCACATTTTCTTGTTATTCTTCAAAACAGCCCTAAGCATAGTAAACAATGTTCTATTGACTACTTCAGTTTGTCCATCAGTTTGGGGGTGACAAGTAGTACTAAAAAGCAGTTTAGTCCCCAACTTAGCCCATAAACATCTCCAAAAGTGGCTAAGAAATTTAGTATCACGATCTGAAACAATAGTATTTGGCACACCATGCAAGCGAATAATTTCAAGAAAGAACAAATCAGCAACATTAACATCATCATCGCTTTTATGACATGGTATAAAGTGTGCCATTTTCAAGAACCTATCCACGACAACAAATATGCTATCCCTCCCCTTCTTTGTTCGAGGTAAACCTAAAACAAAGTCCATAGATATATCCTCCCAAGGAACAGTAGGTACAGGCAAAGGCATATATAAACCATGAGGATTGAGTCATGACTTAGCTTTTTGACATGTAGTGCGGCGAGCAACAAAACGCTCAACATCCCGTCTCATCTTTGGCCAAAAGAAATGTGCAGAAAGTATATCCTCCGTGTACTTTACGCCAAAGTGTCCCATTAATCCTCCTCCACGCGCCTCCTGCAACAACAAAAGACGAATAGAGCTAGCTGGAATGCATAGCTTGTTAGCACGAAACACAAATCCATCGTTAAGAACGAACTTGTTCCAAGTTCTCCCTTCCTTACAATTCTGCAATACATCTTTAAATTCAGCATCATGCACATATTGATCTTTGATGGTCTCCAAACCAAATATTTTAAAGTCAAGTTGTGAAAGCATAGTATAATTACGAGACAATGCATCAGCAATACCATTTTCTTTACCCTTCTTGTGTTTAATGACATAAGGAAAAGGCTCAATGAATTCAACCCATTTAGCATGTCTACGGTTCAGTTTTGCTTGACTTTTAATGTGTTTCAAAGATTCATGATCAGAATGTATAACAAATTCCTTGGGCCATAAATAATGGTGCCATGTTTCTAAGGTCCGAACAAGAGCATATAATTCTTTGTCATAAGTAGAATAGTTCAGACTAGGCCCACTCAATTTTTCAGAAAAGTATGCAACAGGTTAGCCATCTTGTAATAACACACCTCCTAATCCAATTCCACTAGCATCACATCCAAGCTCAAAAGTCTTATTAAAATCAGGAAGTTGGAGTAAAGGAGCATGTGTCAATTTATCTTTCAATACCGTGAAGGCTTCTTCCTATGCGGTACCCCAAACAAAAGGCACATCCTTCTTTGTAAGCTCGTTGAGAGGTGCAGCAATGGTGCTGAAATCTCTCACAAAACACCTATAGAAACCAGCGAGGCCAAGGAAACTCCTCACTTGTGTGACCGTTTTGGGCTGCGGCCAACTCTCAATAGCTTCAATCTTGGCTTTATCAACTTCAATTCCCTGTGGAGTAACAACATAGCGAAGAAAAGATACTCGGTCGGTGCAAAATGTGCACTTTCCAAGGTTTCCAAACAAACGTGCATCACGTAGAGCAATAAAAACAGCACGTAAATGTTCCAAATGTTCCTCCAAAGATTTGCTATAAATTAATATGTCATCAAAGTAAACTACCACAAATCGTCCAATGAAAGCACGTAAAACTTCGTTCATTAACCTCATGAAAGTACTAGGTGCATTAGTTAGCCCAAAAGGCATGACTAACCACTCATATAATCGAAACTTAGTTTTAAATGTTGTTTTCCATTCATCTCCCAATTTCATACGAATTTGATGGTATCCACTACGCAAATCAACTTTGGAGAATATTGTAGAGCCACTCAATTCATCAAGCATATCATCTAGCCTAGGAATAGGATGACGATAACGAATAGTAATATTATTAATGCCTCTACAATCAACGCACATACGCAACGTACCATCCTTTTTCGGCACTAAAATGATAGGAACAGCACAAGGACTAAGGGATTCACGTATATAACCTTTGTCGAGCAGTTCTTGTACTTGCTGCATAATCTCCTTCGTCTCCGCTGGTTGGGTAATGATGCACCGGGAATTAAGTCAATTTGATGCTCAATCCCTCGAATAGGTGGTAATCCCGGTGGCACGTCTTCTGGAAAGATGTCAGTGAACTCCTGCAAAATGTTAGTGACAACAGGAGGCAAAGAGGAAGGCACGTCCTCGAATGAAAATAATGCCTCTTTGCACACAAGAGCATAGCAAACAGATTTGCTGAAATCTAGATCATCAATATCAGATTTTGTGGCAAGTAAACATGCACTTTTCAATTTAATTTCAGAAGCAACATTAGATGGTTTATTATTAGGTTTCATTTGTTGCTGAAATTCTTTTGCCACAATCTGATTTTCACTCTTATTTTTCTCCTGTTTTGCTTTATTAGCTCTATTAATATCATCTTTCAAAATGGAATCAGGAGTCATAGGAAGCAAAGTAATATTTTTATCGTTATGAACAAGAGTATACTGATTGTTTCTACCATGGTGTACAGAATTTTTATCAAATTGCCATGGTCTACCAAGTAATAAGGAACATGCTTGCATAGGTACCACATCACAATCAACATAATCAGCATATGTAGAGATACTAAAATGCACACGAACAGTACGTGTTACCTGAACCTTGCCGCTGTTGTTGAACCATTGGATGTAGTAAGGATGTGGATGTGGTCTTGTGGTGAGAGATAGCTTCTCCACCATCTCCATGCTAGCCAAGTTATTGCAGCTCCCTCCATCTATGATCACGCGAACAGAACGTTCCTTCACAACTCCCTTTGTATGGAACAAATTATGCCTCTGATTTTGCTCAGCTTGTGTAACCTGCACACTCAAAACACGTTGAGCAACTAAACATTCATACCTGTCAGCATCTTCAGGAGCCATGTATTGCGTCTCATGATCAGAATCGTCTCCACCGTGTTCTTCACGTGTAATAAGAGCCAAAGTCTCCTCATCATAGTCACTAGCGGACTCATACCCACCATCCTTAGTAGCAATCATCACACGCTGAGATTGGCATTCTCTCGCAAAATGTCCTCTTCCCTTACAACGACAACAAATAATATCACTTGTGTGCCCTGTTGATGCCATTGAAGAAGAAGAGTTCTTCGCAGGTCCGACATGTGTGCTCTTGGCAGATAGTGGTTGTTGTGCCTGCTTTATTGTATCACGGTTGGAGGTGGCAGCCGACGGAGGCGCCGGTGTAGCAGAACGTGTGGAAGTAGATGATGCACGTGGTGTCCATGATGAAGATCGATCTGCACAAAAGTTAGTTTGCGCCAATGCCTGTCGATCCTGCACTTCATGTTCAGCTTTACAAGCAAGATGGAATAAACGAGTGATATTAGTATACTCCTTATACTCTAGAATGGTCTGAATCTCTGTATTTAATCCACCCATAAAAACGTGCAAGCATAGCTTCATTCTCCTCAATAATACCACATCTAATCATGCCAGTTTGTAATTCATGATAATATTCTTCTACAGAATTTTTTCCTTGTCTTAATCGCTGCAATTTTTGAAGTAATTCACGTTGATAATATGGTGGAACCCAACGAGTACGCATAGTAGTTTTCAAAGCAGCCCAATTAGCTGGAATAGGATATAATCTACAATGTTCAGACCACCAGACACATGCAAAGCTAGTGAAAGCACAAACAGCAGCAGGAACACGTCTCTCCTCAGGATATTGTAAACATGTAAATCGTTGTTCAGTTTCTAACTCCCAAGTAAGATATATATCAGGAACATATCTACCCTCAAATGGTGGAATATTCAATTTTAGTTTAGGGAGATGGTCATGATCTCGTACCTGAGGGTGAGCCCTACCATTGCCATTATTTGCATGTGGACGACCTAGTGGTTGCGGTGCTGGTGGTGGCACTTAGTTCTGATTTTGATCAACCTCATCCTCGTAATCTCTCGCAAAATCATCCTCCTCCGCATCAGCAGTAGGAGCCACAGAAGTATCAACAGCAGCACCAACAGTTTGGCCAGGTGCAAGAGGGAGACGGCTCGCTTGCCGGAGGGCTGTTTCGTGATGTGGAGGTAGTAGTAGTTGTTGTTGTTGTTGTAGAGGTGCGTTAGGTGCAGCTGGTGGTGGTGGTGGAAGACGCGTGAGCAATTCATTAAACCTATTATCGAGCTTTGTTTCGAACGTCTTCTCCATGCCATCTATCTTCTCCATGGCCTCTTCAAATCTATTTAGCACATCTTGCACCTGTCCACTCATCATTTGCTGAAATTTATCATGCAACTCCTTATTCGTCATGTTCTCCCAGTCAGTCTCGTCGGCTTGTGATCCTGCCATGGTTAGCAACAATAGAAACACACAAGAATATGATCCTACAGAATACTAACAAGAGGTGGTGGTGGTGTCACAAATTCGTCAAGCAAAACTCAAATTCTTACCAGTTCTTACCCAGCAGCAGGCGGTGATTGGCAACCGTCGTAGTCAAAACTCTCAAAGCTTGGATAGAGCGATTACTAGGGAGAGTCAAACGCGCGACATAGATGTATGTGGAGCTGGGAAGGCTTATTGATGAGGACATGACTACCTTGGATATGACCAAAAATATTGCATATATGCATATTTGTCAGGTGATTTCTAGTGCAAACTATTCAATAATCTATTTATGTTATCCAGAACAAAAATACTTCACACACTTTTGTGTTTTGTCTAATTGCAGGTGTATGGGACATTTGTACAATCCACATATGAAGATAAGGAAGAAATGATAGAGGCGGGGGTGTCCCGATCTTTCGATGAGATGATAACTATCGATTTGGTGGAGACGACTTTGACAATCCGACTACGAACGTGCACAATGTTGCGCCTTAGCAATCGCTAAACCAATCTCCTGAGGTTACTGACGATGCTGTGATAGAGGCAAAGGTGTCCCGTCTTTCGATGAGATGATGGATATCGCTTTGGTGGAAGTCGACTTTGACGATCCGACTACGAACGTGCGAGGACGTCGCGCCTTAGCAATCGCTAAACCAACTCCGAGAGGTTATTGACCACGCCGGAGCATGATCAACCTGACCACGAGGGTCTGTTTCCTGCGAGCAAATGAAGAACAAGCAAGAAACTGAGATTGCAATCTGGATATTGCGAATATAAGATGAAAGCTTTATTGATCAAGGTGGGGTTCTGTGACGCCTTTGTCTGGTCGTTGAACACAAACGAAGTACGCGAAGTTGCAGCTATGGCGAACTTTTAATCTAAACAAAACCCAAAGTCTAAACGATGCCCTAAGGGCTGTATATATGGAGGAAGAGGGGGGAATTTCGTGGCCCTTGGGGGAGGGGTCCGAAATCAACCCTATCTCTTGTTTCCCCAAACATACGGACTCTAAAAATAGCCTATACTTATGTATTTCGAAATTACATGGGCCTGGCTCAATAATAAGGTGACGCAGCACCTAAAATAGCCTCGGGACGAAATTTATGAAGTGGCATCTTGTATATTTCGTCCAAGGCTTCATGCACCCATTATGGTGGCTTCAAAGTCCTGAAATCATCACTTGTAACTCCGTTCTTGTTCCCCTTGCGCATGCCATCATCTCCATGCTTGTTCTTGCTCCAATGTTCATCCTTCTCCAAGCTAGGCCCTTCATTTGTAAGCAAAACAAATGTATCCAATTTAGGCAGCATCATATTCTCATGAACATTAGAATCATTACCAAGAAACGAAAGTACCTGGTAATTTAGTTGGCGTGCACGAGCTCTAGTAATTGGTCCAGTATGTATAGCAGCAGGGGCTGTGGGTGTAACAAATGTATTGATGTCCTCATCAACGCACCTCTCCAACAACAACAACAACGACTACCTCCACGTCGCGAAGCAGACCTCCGCCGAGCAAGCCGTGTTCCTCTTGCGTTTGGCCAAACTGTTGGTGCTGCTGTTGATACTTCTGTGGCTCCTGCTGCTGATGCGGAGGAGGATGATTATGTGGGAGATTATGAGGATGAGGTTGATCAAAATCAACACTACGTGCAGCCACCTGTACCACCACCAGCAGGTCGACCTCAGGTATATATTCGTAATGGTAGGCCTGCACCACCACCTCAGGTACGAGATGATGTCCATATTCCTAAACTGAAATTGAATATTCCACCATTTGAGGGTAGATATGTTCCTGATATATATCTTACTTGGGAGTTAGAAACTGAACAACGATTTACATGTTTACAATATCCTGAAGAGAGACGAGTTGCTGCTGTGCTTTCACTAGTTTTGCATGTGTATGGTGGTCTGAACATTGTAGATTATATCCTATTCCAACTACTTGGGCTGCTTTGAAAACTGCTATGCGTACGCGTTGGGTTCCACCATATTATCAACGTGAATTGCTTCAAAAATTGCAGCGTTTAAGACAAGGGAAAAATTCTGTAGAAGAATATTATCAGGAATTACAAACTGGCATGATTAGATGTGGTATTGTTGAGGAGAATGAAGCTATGCTTGCACGTTTTCTGGGTGGATTAAATAGAGAGATTCAGACCATTCTAGACTATAAGGAGTATACTAATATCACTCGTTTATTCCATCTTGCTTGTAAAGCTGAACGTGAAGTGCAGGATCGACAAGCATTGGGGCGAACTAACTTTTCTGCAGGCCGACCTTCATCATGGACACCACGTGCATCTTCTACTTCAACTGCACCAGCACCTCCATCCGGTGCCACCTCCAGCCGTGATACCATTATCTTCCAAGAGCGCACCTGCGGGTCCTGCACAGCGTTCTTCTTCTTCCATGGCATCAACAGGGCACACAAGTGATATTATTTGTCGTCGTTGTAAGGGAGGAGGTCATTATGCGAGGGAATGCAAATCTCCGCGTGTGATGATTGCTACCGCGGATGGTGGATATGAGTCCGCTAGTGACTATGATGAGGAGACATTGGCTCTTATTACACGTGAAGAACATGGTGGAGATGATTCTGATCATGAGACGCAATACATGGCTCCTGAAGACGCTGACAGGTATGAATGTTTAGTTGCTCAACGTGTTTTGAGTGTGCAGGTCACACAAGCTGAGCAAAATCAGAGGCACAATTTGTTCCATACCAAGGGAGTTGTGAAGGAACGTTCTGTGCGCGTCATAATAGACGGAGGGAGCTGCAACAACTTGGCTAGCATGGAGATGGTGGAGAAGCTTTCTCTCACCACAAGACCACATCCACATCCTTACTACATCCAATGGTTCAACAACAGCGGCAAGGTTAAGGTAACACGTACTGTTCGTGTGCATTTTAGTATATCTACATATGATGATTATGTTGATTGTGATGTGGTACCTATGCAAGCATGTTCCTTATTACTTGGTAGACCATGGCAATTTGATAAAAATTCTGTACACCATGGTAGAAACAATCACTATACTCTTGTTCATAAGGATAAAAATATTACTTTGCTTCCTATGACTCCTGATTCCATTTTGAAAGATGATATTAATAGAGCTAATAAAGCAAAACAGGAGACGAATAAGAGTGAAAATCAGATTGTGGCAAAAGAATTTGAGCAACAAATGAAGCCTAATCATAAACCATCTAGTGTTGCTTCTGAAATTAAATTGAAAAGTGCATGTTTATTTGCCACCAAATCTGATATTGATGAGCTAGATTTCAGCAAATCTGTTTGCTATGCTTTTGTGTGCAAAGAGGCATTATTTTCATTCGAGGACGTGCCTTCCTCTTTGCCTCCTGCTGTCACTAACATTTTGCAGGAGTTCGCTGACGTCTTTCCACAAGACGTGCCACCGGGATTACCGCCTATTCGAGGGATTGAGCATCAGATTGACTTAATTCTCAGTGCTTCACTGCCAAACCGTGCACCATACCGTACCAATCCAGAGGAGACGAAGGAGATTATGCGTCAAGTACAAGAGCTTCTCGACAAAGGTTATATACGCGAATCCCTTAGTCCTTGTGCTGTTCCTATTATTCTAGTGCCGAAAAAGGATGGTACATCAGGTATGTGTGTTGATTGTAGAGGCATTAATAATATTACTATTCGTTATCGTCATCCTATTCCTAGGCTAGATGATATGCTTGATGAATTGAGTGGCTCTACAATATTCTCCAAAGTTGATTTACGTAGTGGATACCATCAAATTCGTATGAAATTGGGAGATGAATGGAAAACAGCATTCAAAACTAAGTTTGGATTATATGAGTGGTTAGTCATGCCTTTTGGGTTAACTAATGCACCTAGTACTTTCATGAGATTAATGAACGAAGTTTTACGTGCTTTCATTGGACGATTTGTGGTAGTTTACTTTGATGACATATTGATTTATAGCAGATCTTTGGAAGAACATTTGGAACATTTACGTGCTGTTTTTATTGCTCTACGTGCTGCACGTTTGTTTGGTAACCTTGGGAAGTGCACCTTTTGCACCGACCGAGTATCTTTTCTTGGCTATGTTGTTACTCCACAGGGAATTGAAGTTGATAAAGCCAAGATTGAAGCTATTGAGAGTTGGCCGCAACCCAAAACGGTCACACAAGTGAGGAGTTTTCTTGGCCTCGCTGGATTCTATAGGCGTTTTGTGAGAGATTTCAGCACCATTGCTGCACCTCTCAATGAGCTTACAAAGAAAGATGTGCCTTTTCTTTGGGGTACCGCACAAGAAGAAGCCTTCACGGTATTGAAAGATAAGTTGACACATGCTACTTTACTCCAACTTCCTGATTTTAATAAGACTTTTGAGCTTGAATGTGATGCTAGTGGAATTGGATTAGGAGGTGTGTTATTACAAGATGGCAAACCTGTTGCATACTTTTCTGAAAAATTGAGTGGGCCTAGTCTGAATTATTCTACTTATGATAAAGAATTATATGCTCTTGTTCGGACTTTAGAAACATGGCAACATTATTTATGGCCCAAAGAATTTGTTATACATTCTGATCATGAATCTTTGAAACATATTAAAAGTCAAGCTAAACTGAATCGTAGACATGCTAAATGGGTTGAATTCATTGAGACTTTCCCTTATGTCATTAAACACAAGAAGGGAAAAGAAAATGTTATTGCTGATGCATTGTCTCGTCGCTATACTATGCTTTCACAACTTGACTTCAAAATATTTGATAGAGGCAAAGGTGTCCCGTCTTTCGATGAGATGGTGGATTTCGCTTTGGTGGAAGTCGACTTTGACGATCCGACTACGAACGTGCGAGGACGTCGCGCCTTAGCAATCGCTAAACCAACTCCGAGAGGTTATTGACCACGCCGGAGCACGATCAACCTGACCACGAGGGTCTGTTTCCTGCGAGCAAACGAAGAACAAGCAAGAAACTAAGATTGCAATCTGGATATTGCGAATATAAGATGAAAGCTTTATTGATCAAGGTGGGGTTCTGTGACGCCTTTGTCTGGTCGTTGAACACAAACGAAGTACGCGAAGTTGCAGCTATGGCGAACTTTTAATCTAAACAAAACCCAAAGTCTAAACGATGCCCTAAGGGCTGTATATATGGAGGAAGAGGGGGGAATTTCGTGGCCCTTGGTGGAGGGGTCCGAAATCAACCCTATCTCTTGTTTCACCACACATACGGACTCTAAAAATAGCCTATACTTATGTATTTCGAAATTACATGGGCCTGGCCCAATAATAAGGTGACGCAGCACCTAAAATAGCCTCGGGAAGAAATTTATGAAGTGGCATCTTGTATATTTCGTCCAAGGCTTCATGCACCCATTATGGTGGCTTCAAAGTCCTGAAATCATCACTTGTAACTCCGTTCTTGTTCCCCTTGCGCATGCCATCATCTCCATGCTTGTTCTTGCTCCAATGTTCATCCTTCTCCAAGCTAGGCCCTTCATTTGTAAGCAAAACAAATGTATCCAATTTAGGCAGCATCATATTCTCATGAACATTAGAATCATTACCAAGAAACGAAAGTACCTGGTAATTTAGTTGGCGTGCACGAGCTCTAGTAATTGGTCCAGTATGTATAGCAGCAGGGGCTGTGGGTGTAACAATTGTATTGATGTCCTCATCAACAAGAGTATAGTGATTGTTTCTACCATGGTGTACAGAATTTTTATCAAATTGCCATGGTCTACCAAGTAATAAGGAACATGCTTGCATAGGTACCACATCACAATCAACATAATCAGCATATGTAGAGATACTAAAATGCACACGAACAGTACGTGTTACCTTAACCTTGCCGCTGTTGTTGAACCATTGGATGTAGTAAGGATGTGGATGTGGTCTTGTGGTGAGAGAAAGCTTCTCCACCATCTCCATGCTAGCCGAGTTGTTGCAGCTCCCTCCGTCTATTATGACGCGCACAGAACGTTCCTTCACAACTCCCTTGGTATGGAACAAATTGTGCCTCTGATTTTGCTCAGCTTGTGTGACCTGCACACTCAAAACACGTTGAGCAACTAAACATTCATACCTGTCAGCGTCTTCAGGAGCCATGTATTGCGTCTCATGATCAGAATCATCTCCACCATGTTCTTCACGTGTAATAAGAGCCAATGTCTCCTCATCATAGTCACTAGCGGACTCATATCCACCATCCGCGGTAGCAATCATCACACGCGGAGATTTGCATTCCCTCGCATAATGACCTCCTCCCTTACAACGACGACAAATAATATCACTTGTGTGCCCTGTTGATGCCATGGAAGAAGAAGAACGCTGTGCAGGACCCGCAGGTGCGCTCTTGGAAGATAATGGTATCACGGCTGGAGGTGGCACCGGATGGAGGTGCTGGTGCAGTTGAAGTAGAAGATGCACGTGGTGTCCATGATGAAGGTCGGCCTGCAGAAAAGTTAGTTCGCCCCAATGCTTGTCGATCCTGCACTTCACGTTCAGCTTTACAAGCAAGATGGAATAAACGAGTGATATTAGTATACTCCTTATAGTCTAGAATGGTCTGAATCTCTCTATTTAATCCACCCAGAAAACGTGCAAGCATAGCTTCATTCTCCTCAACAATACCACATCTAATCATGCCAGTTTGTAATTCCTGATAATATTCTTCTACAGAATTTTTCCCTTGTCTTAAACGCTGCAATTTTTGAAGCAATTCACGTTGATAATATGGTGGAACCCAACGCGTACGCATAGCAGTTTTCAAAGCAGCCCAATTAGTTGGAATAGGATATAATCTACAATGTTCAGACCACCATACACATGCAAAACTAGTGAAAGCACAAACAGCAGCAGCAACTCGTCTCTCCTCAGGATATTGTAAACATGTAAATCGTTGTTCAGTTTCTAACTCCCAAGTAAGATATATATCAGGAACATATCTACCCTCAAATGGTGGAATATTCAATTTCAGTTTAGGAATATGGACATCATCTCGTACCTGAGGTGGTGGTGCAGGCCTACCATTACGAATATATACCTGAGGTCGACCTGCTGGTGGTGGTACAGGTGGCTGCATGTAGTGTTGATTTTGATCAACCTCATCCTCATAATCTCCCACATAATCATCCTCCTCCGCATCAGCAGCAGGAGCCACAGAAGTATCAACCGCAGCACCAACAGTTTGGCCAAACGCAAGAGGAACACGGCTTGCTCGGCGGAGGTCTGCTTCGCGACGTGGAGGTAGTCGTTGTTGTTGTTGTTGGAGAGGTGCGTTAGGTGCAGCGGGTGGTGGTGGTGGAAGACGCGCGAGCAATTCATTAAACTTGTTATCGAGCTTTGTTTTGAACGTCTTCTCAAGGCCAGTGATCTTCTCCATGGCCTCTTCAAAATTGTTCAGCACATCTTGCACCTGTTCAGTCATCATTTGCTGAAACTTATCATGAAGCTCCTTGTTCGATAAATTCTCCCAGTCAATCTCGTCGGCTTGTGATCCTGGCATGGTTAGCAGCAATAGAAACACACAAGAATATGATCCTACAGACTACGAACAAGTGGTGGTGGTGGGTGTCACAAATCCGTCAAGCAAATCTCAAATTCTTACCAGTTCTTACCCAGCAGCAGGCGGTGATCGGCAACCGTTGTAGTCAAAAACTCTCAAAGCTTGGATAGAGCGATTACCAGGGAGAGTCAAACACACGACGTAGATGTATGTGGATCTGGGAAGGCTTATAATATGGTAGCAAAAAGGGTCAGCAATAATCAATTCAGAGATGCAAAGTTGAATAAACGCTCAACGACGGTACTGTGCTGGTCCTAGGCTAGACTGTGCTAGAGACGCGAGCCTAGAACACTAACAAAATCACGGCGCGGCACGTAAACAAGGGAAAAGCACACTCTGAATATATTTTTTTCGCTCTTTTTTTTTGGCGCTGCTTTTTTTTTTTGCGAAAAATCACTATAATGGCGAGTGTCTCAAAACTCTTCCTAGCTCAAACTGACAGGATGGGCACGAAATTTTTCGACCAATTTTTTTTTTTTCGACTGCCCAGACCCAAAAGCTGGAAACGGGTCAAAAAAAACTTCCTATAATGGCACCTGTCTCAAAACACTCAGAAACACCTAAAAATAGGATAGCCAGAAATTTTTTCGAAAAATGCGTTTTCGAAAAATTTTGGGCCTAAACGGAGCGTGGCTACCCGACTCTTTTTTTTTCCGAAACCTACTCCGGCAAGGAAACACGAATCGGAATCTAGATGGATCCCGAAAACAAACCTAATAAGCAAAGAACTCGGATTGGTGGTGGATATATGGTGGTGGTATATGGCAGCGGTGGTGGTAGCGGTGGTAGTATATGGATATGGGTCGGTGGTGGTATATGGACACGGATTGGTGGTGGTATATGGATGCGGATTCGATGCGGTGGTGGTAGATGGCAGGGGCGATGATGATGGTGCGGCGGCGGCGTGACAACTTATGACCAGAACTCGAAACTCTAAAAGACTAGACGCTAAGACCAGCAACTAGACCGACGATGCAACCGCAAATTCAACAAAGCAAAACCCTAAAAAGATTATGCAAAGGCTCAGATTGGTTCGGATGTGATGAACTAACCCTAATTTTTTTTGTGTGTGGCTTTTTCGTGGACTGTAGGTATGAAGAACAGACTCGATCTAAACTACGAAAAACTGTAAAATCTCACCGAGCAACCTGGAAATCTGATACCACTTGATAGAGGCAAAGGTGTCCCGTCTTTCGATGAGATGATGGATATCGCTTTGGTGGAAGTCGACTTTGACGATCCGACTACGAACGTGCGAGGACGTCGCGCCTTAGCAATCGCTAAACCAACTCCGAGAGGTTATTGACCACGCCGGAGCACGATCAACCTGACCACGAGGGTCTGTTTCCTGCGAGCAAACGAAGAACAAGCAAGAAACTGAGAGTGCAATCTGGATATTGCGAATATAAGATGAAAGCTTTATTGATCAAGGTGGGGTTCTGTGACGCCTTTGTCTGGTCGTTGAACACAAACGAAGTACGCGAAGTTGCAGCTATGGCGAACTTTTAATCTAAACAAAACCCAAAGTCTAAATGATGCCCTAAGGGCTGTATATATGGAGGAAGAGGGGGGAATTTCGTGGCCCTTGGGGGAGGGGTCCGAAATCAACCCTATCTCTTGTTTCCCCACACATACGGACTCTAAAAATAGCCTATACTTATGTATTTCGAAATTACATGGGCCTGGCCCAATAATAAGGTGACGCAGCACCTAAAATAGCCTCGGGACGAAATTTATGAAGTGGCATCTTGTATATTTCGTCCAAGGCTTCATGCACCCATTATGGTGGCTTCAAAGTCCTGAAATCATCACTTGTAACTCCGTTCTTGTTCCCCTTGCGCATGCCATCATCTCCATGCTTGTTCTTGCTCCAATTTTCATCCTTCTCCAAGCTAGGCCCTTCATTTGTAAGCAAAACAAATGTATCCAATTTAGGCAGCATCATATTCTCATGAACATTAGAATCATTACCAAGAAACGAAAGTACCTGGTAATTTAGTTGGCGTGCACGAGCTCTAGTAATTGGTCCAGTATGTATAGCAGCAGGGGCTGTGGGTGTAACAATTGTATTGATGTCCTCATCATGCTGGAAGCACGGTCAGCCTGACCACGAAGGTCTATTCCTGCAAGTAATCGAAGAATGAGCAAGAATATGATAAAGCAATCTGAATATTGCAAATATATATGAAGTATTGATAATGGTGGGGATCCGGAAGCGGTCTTGGTCTGGTCGTTGGACACAAACGAAGTACACGAAGTTGCAATGGCTAACTTTTAACTAAACAAATCCCAAGGAAAAGCTACTAGATGGATCTACTTATATAGGAGCAAGGGGTGGCGGCCAAGGAGGTGGGAGGACGTCCCAAGGCAGCCCAAAACTAAATCTAGGTCGTACAAGGCCAATGGGCCCAAGTGGAGGTGATGTAACACCTTTGGACTTGTAGTTTGACTCGGATTCTGCTGCAGCATCAGATTGTTTTGTCCACAACTCAACGCTCCGGACGAATTTGAAGGTGATTCCAATTGGGTTTGAAAGTGCACGAAATCTAGTTTCCAACAAAAAAAGAATCACCCAATTCGGAGTCCGTATGAAAAACTTGTGTGCGTTTTGAGTCAGGTGTGTCTGTGCAGTCCGAATCTGAATCCAGAACGTGAGAGACTTGGACTCTATCTTCTCTTGGGCCAAAAGTGACGTGAGAGAACTTTTTGGACAGCAAATAAACATCTCTTTCTTCCTTATCTTCATATGTGGATTGTACAAATGTCCCATACACCTGCAATTAGACAAAACACAAAAGTGTGTGAAGTGTTTTTGTTCTGGATAACATAAATAGATTATTGAATAGTTTGCACTAGAAATCACTTGACAAATATGCATATATGCAATATTTTTGGTCATATCCAAGGTTGTCATGTCCTCATCATCCTCCCCTTATTGAAAATAAAGCCGTCCTGGGCGTTGCTTAATCTGAAATGTGGCTAACAAAAGAGACAAGGTGTACATGTTGTATATGTATATGTCATCCATTTTTACTTCCCTTGATTTTTGCATATATGACACTTGAATAGATGAGTAACTTGCATAGTTCATAAAATCTAAAGCCAAAAAATTAGCACAAGAAGTAGAAGGCATGAAAATATTGCAACTCAGTTTGCACATATAAGTGAAGCTCTTATTCATTTCAAAAGATTGACAATGTTCATCATTAAACCATCCCAACATTGGTGAATAAACCTTACTTGCATCAAATTTACATGCTACAACATGCTTAAATAAGCAAACGTGCAATAAGTCATTCAACACAGAATCATCACCAAGATTAGAGGTCATATCAAAATGATTAAACATTGGTTCTTTTGCATCAATAGTTAATTCAATGGGTGCACTCAAAATTGTTGGTATTTCAGTTGTTTGATCACATGGCAAAGTCAAATTATCAACGTAGTCCTCTAAAATAGGTGGTGTGATCAAAGTAGTGGGTAGCTCATCAGATGGTGCATTCAAATTGACAAGGCATTCATCATTCTCATGTAGAGATGGAAGATCAGTACCTTTGTCATTACCTCTTATGATCAACTCAGATGATGTAGCCACTCTCGGGGGCGATGTGTCACATGGTGGAGGTGATGTAGTCCTGACAACAACGGATGTGGTTGTCATAGTATGCCTAGTAGTTGAAGGAACAATCATATCAACCCTTGGAATGTGCACCGTGCGCTTGTTCTCCTCGTGGCCAACACGTCGTTTTATTTCCTGTTCAGCTTTGCAAGCAAGATGAAACAAATGGTCCATAGGATAACACTCTTCATGAATTAGTATCTCTTGAATATCACGGTTTAATCCTCCCCAAAATCTATCCATAAAATCATCTTCACTTTCTTCTAAAGAGGAATGCAACAAGGTAGTTTGTAAATCATCATAATATTTTGTTACAGTTTCACTACCTTGTTTTAAGTGTTGCAACTTCTTAATCATGTCACGAGTATAATAAGCAGGGACGAAAGTATGTCGCATGGCAAGTTTCAAATCATCCCAAGTAGTAGGTATATAATCAGGGTGTAACCGACAATATTCACTCCACCAAACCAAAGGATAACTGATAGAGGCGAGGGTCCCGATCTTTCGATGAGATGATGGATATCGCTTTGGTGGAAGTCGACTTTGACGATCCGACTACGAACGTGCGAGGACGTCGCGCCTTAGCAATCGCTAAACCAACTCCGAGAGGTTATTGACCACGCCGGAGCACGATCAACCTGACCACGAGGGTCTGTTTCCTTCGAGCAAACGAAGAACAAGCAAGAAACTAAGATTGCAATCTGGATATTGCGAATATAAGATGAAAGCTTTATTGATCAAGGTGGGGTTCTGTGACGCCTTTGTCTGGTCGTTGAACACAAACGAAGTACGCGAAGTTGCAGCTATGGCGAACTTTTAATCTAAACAAAACCCAAAGTCTAAACGATGCCCTAAGGGCTGTATATATGGAGGAAGAGGGGGGGAATTTCGTGGCCCTTGGTGGAGGGGTCCGAAATCAACCCTATCTCTTGTTTCCCCACACATACGGACTCTAAAAATAGCCTATACTTATGTATTTCGAAATTACATGGGCCTGGCCCAATAATAAGGTGACGCAGCCCCTAAAATAGCCTCGGGACGAAATTTATGAAGTGGCGTCTTGTATATTTCGTCCAAGGCTTCATGCACCCATTATGGTGGCTTCAAAGTCCTGAAATCATCACTTGTAACTCCGTTCTTGTTTCCCTTGCGCATGCCATGATCTCCATGCTTGTTCTTGCTCCAATGTTCATCCTTCTCCAAGCTAGGCCCTTCATTTGTAAGCAAAACAAATGTATCCAATTTAGGCAGCATCATATTCTCATGAACATTAGAATCATTACCAAGAAACGAAAGTACCTGGTAATTTAGTTGGCGTGCACGAGCTCTAGTAATTGGTCCAGTATGTATAGCAGCAGGGGCTGTGGGTGTAACAATTGTATTGATGTCCTCATCAATTACCAGTGAAAGAACCAACCGCAACCTTAACCTTTTTATGTTCATTGAAATTATGGGAAGCAAATATATTTTTTATGTCGAACTCCCATTCAATATATAAAGCAGGTTTAAAACGACCATTAAATGGTGGTATAGATACATTAACCTGATCATGTGCATTTGGATGTTTGTGCACCTCTCGTGACGGTTGTGGTATTTGCAAAGGTGGTGGCACGTCTCCCGCGATCGACAAAGCCCATGAATTGACTCTGGATCCTATCATGATTAGTAGAACAAGAAACAAAACCCAAAAATAATGTTCGTATAACTACTAGGATGCGGTGGTAAAACGCTCACAGTAAAGCAAATATCAATGTCTTACAAGTTCTTACCATGCAGCAGGCGGTGATCGGCAACCAGCGGTGTCAAGTAACTCCGAATATTGAGTAAAGCGATTGCCAGGGGAGCGTACGTATACACGGTGTAGAAATATGTGGAGCTGGGTTGGCTATATATGGTAGCAAAAGATTAGCAATAATCAATTCAAAGATGCAATGTTGAATAAACGCTCAACGACGGTACTGTGCTGGTCCTAGGCTAGACCGGACTAGAGACGCGAGCCTAGAACACTAATAAGGTCACGGCGTAGCACAACTAGCATCAATGAAGGATACCAAGTAGCTCTTGACAGCAAGATATAAGTGAAGATCACAACGGCAGTGAAGATAAAGATGAAAAACAACTGCCAAGCAGGATATACAACAACTCTCTCTCCAACTGTCCTCTTGAAAAGTTTGAGACAATTTTCTGATAAATTCTTTCAAAAAATGCTACTAACTCAAGCTTTCCAATGCAAAAAGAATCACTCAATTCCGAGTTGATATGAGGAGTCAAAGAATTCTAAAACTGGCCTGAAAAATTGGAACAAGCCGTGTTCACGAACTTCGGAGGGCAAAAAGACCTATTTAGAAGCCGATTTTGAGGTGTCAAATATTGAACAAGCTTCTGCAACTATTTAGATGCGGCTCGTCGCTAGCTTCAATTTGAGTACTCACGGAGCCAAAACGGACTTCGTATGACAAAGATACACCTGTTTTACTGAACAGTGCGCAAAACAGATTCCAATCCGAATTCAGGTACGAGATTGATTCTAGATAGATCCGATTTTTTTTCTTCTCCCTTTTTTTTTCTCACGCTTTTTTTCTTTTTCTTCTCTCTTTTTCTTTTTTTTTCCTCTCTTTTTTTCCTCTATCTTTTTTTTCTCCCTCTTTCCAAGACAAACTAGATAAGATGCAGATTGGATCAGGCGAAGATGTGAATGACCTCAACTATGATTATGACAATGAACAGTGCGTAGCACGGGGTGGAAATTAATGGATGAAATGGTGGACAGCGGAAGGGATAATGATGCAGCGGCGGCGTGACTAATGTGAACAGAACTCGAAACTCTAAAGGAACTAGACACTAAGACCAGCAACTAACACGACGATGCAACCGATAATTCAACTATACAAGCAATGAATAGAAAATTGCAAAGGCTCGGACTGGCTTGGATAAATGATGAACAGATCTAACTTTTTTATGGCTTTTTCATGGACTGTAGGTATGAATGACAGATGCGATCTAAACTATGAAAAACTGTAAAATCTCACCGAGCAACCTGAAAACTGATACCACTTGATAGAGGCGGGGGTGTCCCGATCTTTCGATGAGATGATAACTATCGATTTGGTGGAGACGACTTTGACAATCCGACTACGAACGTGCACAACGTTGCGCCTTAGCAATCGCTAAACCAATCTCCTGAGGTTACTGACGATGCTGGAAGCACGGTCAGCCTGACCACGAAGGTCTATTCCTGCAAGCAATCGAAGAACGAGCAAGAATATGATAAAGCAATCTGAATATTGCAAATATATATGAAGTATTGATAATGGTGGGGATCCGAAAGCGGTCTTGGTCTGGTCGTTGGACACAAACGAAGTACACGAAGTTGCAATGGCTAACTTTTAACTAAACAAATCCCAAGGAAAAGCTACTAGATGGATCTACTTATATAGGAGCAAGGGGTGGCGGCCAAGGAGGTGGGAGGACGTCCCAAGGCAGCCCAAAACTAAATCTAGGTCGTACAAGGCCAATGGGCCCAAGTGGAGGTGATGTAACACCTTTGGACTTGTAGTTTGACTCGGATTCTGCTGCAGCATCAGATTGTTTCGTCCACAACTCAACGCTCCGGACGAATTTGAAGGTGATTCCAATTGGGTTTGAAAGTGCACGAAATCTAGTTTCCAGCAAAAAAAGAATCACCCAATTCGGAGTCCGTATGAAAAACTTGTGTGCGTTTTGAGTCAGGTGTGTCTGTGCAGTCCGAATCTGAATCCAGAACGTGAGAGACTTGGACTCTATCTTCTCTTGGGCCAAAAGTGACGTGAGAGAACTTTTTGGACAGCAAATAAACATCTCTTTCTTCCTTATCTTCATATGTGGATTGTACAAATGTCCCATACACCTGCAATTAGACAAAACACAAAAGTGTGTGAAGTATTTTTGTTCTGGATAACATAAATAGATTATTGAATAGTTTGCACTAGAAATCACCTGACAAATATGCATATACGTAATATTTCTGGTCATATCCAAGGTAGTCATGTCCTCATCAAGAAAGAGATGCTTATTTGCTGTCCAAAAAGTTCTCTCACGTCACTTTTGGCCCAAGAGAAGATAGAGTCCAAGTCTCTCACGTTCTGGATTCAGATTCGGACTGCACAGACATACCTGACTCAAAACGCACACAAGTTTTTCATACGGACTCCGAATTGGGTGATTCTTTTTTGTTGGAAACTAGATTTCGTGCACTTTCCAACCCAATTGGAATCACCTTCAAATTCGTGATGAGGACATCAATACAATTGTTACACCCACAGCCCCTGTTGCTATAAATACTGGACCAATTACTAGAGCTCGTGCACGCCAACTAAATTACCAGGTACTTTCGTTTCTTGGTAATGATTCTAATGTTCATGAGAATATGATGCTGCCTAAATTGGATACATTTGTTTTGCTTACAAATGAAGGGCCTAGCTTGGAGAAGGATGAACATTGGAGCAAGAACAAGCATGGAGATGATGGCATGCGCAAGGGGAACAAGAACGGAGTTACAAGTCATGATTTCAGGACTTTGAAGCCACCATAATGGGTGCATGAAGCCTTGGACGAAATATACAAGATGCCACTTCATAAATTTCGTCCCGAGGCTATTTTAGGTGCTGCATCACCTTATTATTGGGCCAGGCCCATGTAATTTCGAATACATAAGTATAGGCTATTTTTAGAGTCCGTATGTGTGGGGAAACAAGAGATAGGGTTGATTTCGGACCCCTCCACCAAGGGCCACGAAATTCCCCCCTCTTCCTCCATATATACAGCCCTTAGGGCATCGTTTAGACTTTGGGATTTGTTTAGTTAAAAGTTAGCCATTGCAACTTCGTGTGCTTCGTTTGTGTCCAACGACCAGACGAAGACCACTTTTCGGATCCCCACCATTATCAATACTTCATACATATTCGCGATATTCAGATTGCTTTTATCATATTCTTGCTTGTTCTTCGATTGCTTGCAGGAATAGACCTTCGTGGTCAGGTTGATCGTGCTCCGGCGTGCTCAATAACCTCTCAGAGTTGGTTTAGCGATTGCTAAGGCACAACGTCGTTGCACGTTTGTAGTCGGATCGTCAAAGTCGTCTCCACCAAATCGATAGTTATCATCTCATCGAAAGATCGGGACACCCCGCCTCTATCAAGTGGTATCAGTTTTCAGGTTGCTCGGTGAGAATTTCCAGTTTTCCTAGATTAGATTTATTTTCTTACCTATTGTCCAAGAAAAAGCCACAAAAAAGAGTTAGATCTATTCATCCTTTGTCCTAGCCAGTGATGAGGACATCAATACAATTGTTACACCCACAACCCCTGCTGCTATACATACTGGACCAATTACTAGAGCTCGTGCACGCCAACTAAATTACCAGGTACTTTCGTTTCTTGGTAATGATTCTAATGTTCATGAGAATATGATGCTGCCTAAATTGGATACATTTGTTTTGCTTACAAATGAAGGGCCTAGCTTGGAGAAGGATGAACATTGGAGCAAGAACAAGCATGGAGATGATGGCATGCGCAAGGGGAACAAGAACGGAGTTACAAGTCATGATTTCAGGACTTTGAAGCCACCATAATGGGTGCATGAAGCCTTGGACGAAATATACAAGATGCCACTTCATAAATTTCGTCCCGAGGCTATTTTAGGTGCCGCGTCACCTTATTATTGGGCCAGGCCCATGTAATTTCGAAATACATAAGTATAGGCTATTTTTAGAGTCCGTATGTGTGGGGAAACAAGAGATAGGGTTGATTTCGGACCCCTCCACCAAGGGCCACGAAATTCCCCCCCTCTTCCTCCATATATACAGCCCTTAGGGCATCGTTTAGACTTTGGGTTTTGTTTAGATTAAAAGTTCGCCATAGCTGCAACTTCGCGTACTTCGTTTGTGTTCAACGACCAGACAAAGGCGTCACAGAACCCCACCTTGATCAATAAAGCTTTCATCTTATATTCGCAATATCCAGATTGCAATCTCAGTTTCTTGCTTGTTCTTCGTTTGCTCGCAGGAAACAGACCCTCGTGGTCAGGTTGTGATGAGGACATCAATACAATTGTTACACCCACAGTCCCTGCTGCTATACATACTGGACCAATTACTAGAGCTCGTGCACGCCAACTAAATTACCAGGTACTTTCGTTTCTTGGTAATGATTCTAATGTTCATGAGAATATGATGCTGCCTAAATTGGATACATTTGTTTTGCTTACAAATGAAGGGCCTAGCTTGGAGAAGGATGAACATTGGAGCAAGAACAAGCATGGAGATGATGGCATGCGCAAGGGGAACAAGAACGGAGTTACAAGTCATGATTTCAGGACTTTGAAGCCACCATAATGGGTGCATGAAGCCTTGGACGAAATATACAAGATGCCACTTCATAAATTTCGTCCCGAGTCTATTTTAGGTGCCGCGTCACCTTATTATTGGGCCAGGCCCATGTAATTTCGAAATACATAAGTATAGGCTATTTTTAGAGTCCGTATGTGTGGGGAAACAAGAGATAGGGTTGATTTCGGACCCCTCCACCAAGGGCCACGAAATTCCCCCCCTCTTCCTCCATATATACAGCCCTTAGGGCATCGTTTAGACTTTGGGTTTTGTTTAGATTAAAAGTTCGCCATAGCTGCAACTTCGCGTACTTCGTTTGTGTTCAACGACCAGACAAAGGCGTCACAGAACCCCACCTTGATCAATAAAGCTTTCATCTTATATTCGCAATATCCAGATTGCAATCTCAGTTTCTTGCTTGTTCTTCGTTTGCTCGCAGGAAACAGACCCTCGTGGTCAGGTTGTGATGAGGACATCAATACAATTGTTACACCCACAGTCCCTGCTGCTATACATACTGGACCAATTACTAGAGCTCGTGCACGCCAACTAAATTACCAGGTACTTTCGTTTCTTGGTAATGATTCTAATGTTCATGAGAATATGATGCTGCCTAAATTGGATACATTTGTTTTGCTTACAAATGAAGGGCCTAGCTTGGAGAAGGATGAACATTGGAGCAAGAACAAGCATGGAGATGATGGCATGCGCAAGGGGAACAAGAACGGAGTTACAAGTGATGATTTCAGGACTTTGAAGCCACCATAATGGGTGCATGAAGCCTTGGACGAAATATACAAGATGCCACTTCATAAATTTCGTCCCGAGGCTATTTTAGGTGCTGCGTCACCTTATTATTGGGCCAGCCCATGTAATTTCGAAATACATAAGTATAGGCTATTTTTAGAGTCCGTATGTGTGGGGAAACAAGAGATAGGGTTGATTTCGGACTCCTCCACCAAGGGCCACGAAATTCCCCCCTCTTCCTCCATATATACAGCCCTTAGGGCATCGTTTAGACTTTGGTTTTGTTTAGATTAAAAGTTCGCCATAGCTGCAACTTCGCGTACTTCGTTTGTGTTCAACGACCAGACAAAGGCGTCACAGAACCCCACCTTGATCAATAAAGCTTTCATCTTATATTCGCAATATCCAGATTGCAATCTTAGTTTCTTGCTTGTTCTTCGTTTGCTCGCAGGAAACAGACCCTCGTGGTCAGGTTGATCGTGCTCCGGCGTGGTCAATAACCTCTCGGAGTTGGTTTAGCGATTGCTAAGGCGCGACGTCCTCGCACGTTCGTAGTCGGATCGTCAAAGTCGACTTCCACCAAAGCGAAATCCACCATCTCATCGAAAGACGGGACACCTTTGCCTCTATCAAGTGGTATCAGATTTCCAGGTTGCTCGGTGAGATTTTACAGTTTTTCGTAGTTTAGATCGAGTCTGTTCTTCATACCTATAGTCCATGAAAAAGCCACAAAAAAAAATTTAGGGTTAGTTCATCATATCCGAACCAATCTGAGCCTTGCATAATCTTTTTAGGGTTTTGCTTTGTTGAATTTGCGGTTGCATCGTCGTGTCTAGTTGCTGGTCTTAGAGTCTAGTCTTGTAGAGTTTCGAGTTCTGGTCATCAGTTGTCACGCCGCCGCCGCACCATCATCATCGCCCCTGCCATCTACCACCACCGCACCGAATCCGTATCCATATACCACCACCAATCCGTGTCCATATACCACCACCGATCCATATCCATATACTACCACCGCTACCACCACCGCTGCCATATACCACCACCATATATCCACCACCAATCCGAGTTCTTTGCTTATTAGGTTTGTTTTCGGGATCCATCTAGATTCCGATTCGTGTTTCCTTGCCGGAGTAGGTTTCGGAAAAAAAAAAAGAGTCGGGTAGCCACGCTCCGTTTAGGCCCAAAATTTTTCGAAAACGCATTTTTCGAAAAAATTTCTGGCTATCCTATTTTTAGGTGTTTCTGAGTGTTTTGAGACAGGTGCCATTATAGGAAGTTTTTTTTGACCCGTTTCGAGTTTTTGGGTCCGGGCAGTCGAAAACAAAAAAACAAAAATTGGTCGAAAAAATTTCGTGCCCATCCTGTCAGTTTGAGCTAGGAAGAGTTTTGAGACACTCGCCATTATAGTGATTTTTCGCAAAAAAAAAAGCAGCGCAAAAAAAACGCAAAAAAAAAGAAAAAAAAAGAGCGAAAAAAAAATTCAGAGTGTGCTTTTCCCTTGTTTACGTGCCGCGCCGTGATTTTGTTAGTGTTCTAGGCTCGCGTCTCTAGCATAGTCTAGCCTAGGACCAGCACAGTACCGTCGTTGAGCGTTTATTCAACTTTGCATCTCTGAATTGATTATTGCTGACCCTTTTTTGATGAGGACATCAATACAATTGTTACACCCACAGCCCCTGCTGCTATACATACTGGACCAATTACTAGAGCTCGTGCACGCCAACTAAATTACCAGGTACTTTCGT
This sequence comes from Triticum dicoccoides, assembly GCF_002162155.2. Taxonomy (NCBI): domain Eukaryota; kingdom Viridiplantae; phylum Streptophyta; class Magnoliopsida; order Poales; family Poaceae; genus Triticum; species Triticum dicoccoides. The sequence goes on along the minus strand of NC_041380.1, from coordinate 226,080,788 downwards.
TTCTTGGTAATGATTCTAATGTTCATGAGAATATGATGCTGCCTAAATTGGATACATTTGTTTTGCTTACAAATGAAGGGCCTAGCTTGGAGAAGGATGAACATTGGAGCAAGAACAAGCATGGAGATGATGGCATGCGCAAGGGGAACAAGAATGGAGTTACAAGTGATGATTTCAGGACTTTGAAGCCACCATAATGGGTGCATGAAGCCTTGGACGAAATATACAAGATGCCACTTCATAAATTTCGTCCCGAGGCTATTTTAGGTGCTGCGTCACCTTATTATTGGGCCAGGCCCATGTAATTTCGAAATACATAAGTATAGGCTATTTTTAGAGTCCGTATGTGTGGGGAAACAAGAGATAGGGTTGATTTCGGACTCCTCCACCAAGGGCCACGAAATTCCCCCCTCTTCCTCCATATATACAGCCCTTAGGGCATCGTTTAGACTTTGGGTTTTGTTTAGATTAAAAGTTCGCCAAAGCTGCAACTTCGCGTACTTCGTTTGTGTTCAACGACCAGACAAAGGCGTCACAGAACCCCACCTTGATCAATAAAGCTTTCATCTTATATTCGCAATATCCAGATTGCAATCTTAGTTTCTTGCTTGTTCTTCGTTTGCTCGCAGGAAACAGACCCTCGTGGTCAGGTTGATCGTGCTCCGGCGTGGTCAATAACCTCTCGGAGTTGGTTTAGCGATTGCTAAGGCGCAACGTCCTCGCACGTTCGTAGTCGGATCGTCAAAGTCGACTTCCACCAAAGCGAAATCCACCATCTCATCGAAAGACGGGACACCTTTGCCTCTATCATTTTTGCTACCATATTATAAGCCTTCCCAGCTCCACATACATCTACGTTGTGCGTTTGACTCTCCCTGGTAATCGCTCTATCCAAGCTTTGAGAGTTTTTGACTACAACGGTTGCCGATCACCGCCTGCTGCTGGGTAAGAACTGGTAAGAATTTGAGATTTGCTTGACCGATTTGTGACACCCACCACCACCACTTGTTCGTAGTTTGTAGGATCATATTCTTGTGTGTTTCTATTGCTGCTAACCATGCCAGGATCACAAGCCGACGAGATTGACTGGGAGAATTTATCGAACAAGGAGCTTCATGATAAGTTTCAGCAAATGATGACTGAACAGGTGCAAGATGTGCTGAACAATTTTGAAGAGGCCATGGAGAAGATCACTGGCCTTGAGAAGACGTTCGAAACAAAGCTCGATAACAAGTTTAATGAATTGCTCGCGCGTCTTCCACCACCACCACCCGCTGCACCTAACGCACCTCTCCAACAACAACAACAACGACTACCTCCACGTCGCGAAGCAGACCTCCGCCGAGCAAGCCGTGTTCCTCTTGCGTTTGGCCAAACTGTTGGTGCTGTTGTTGATACTTCTGTGGCTCCTGCTGCTGATGCGGAGCAGGATGATTATGTGGGAGATTATGAGGATGAGGTTGATCAAAATCAACACTACGTGCAGCCACCTGTACCACCACCAGCAGGTCGACCTCAGGTATATATTCGTAATGGTAGGCCTGCACCACCACCTCAGGTACGAGATGATGTCCATATTCCTAAACTGAAATTGAATATTCCACCATTTGAGGGTCGATATGTTCCTGATATATATCTTACTTGGGAGTTAGAAACTGAACAACGATTTACATGTTTACAATATCCTGAGGAGAGACGAGTTGCTGCCGCCGTTTGTGCTTTCACTAGTTTTGCATGTGTATGGTGGTCTGAACATTGTAGATTATATCCTATTCCAACTACTTGGGCTGCTTTGAAAACTGCTATGCGTACGCGTTGGGTTCCACCATATTATCAACGTGAATTGCTTCAAAAATTGCAGCGTTTAAGACAAGGGAAAAATTCTGTAGAAGAATATTATCAGGAATTACAAACTGGCATGATTAGATGTGGTATTGTTGAGGAGAATGAAGCTATGCTTGCACGTTTTCTGGGTGGATTAAATAGAGAGATTCAGACCATTCTAGACTATAAGGAGTATACTAATATCACTCGTTTATTCCATCTTGCTTGTAAAGCTGAACGTGAAGTGCAGGATCGACAAGCATTGGGGCGAATTAACTTTTCTGCAGGCCGCCCTTCATCATGGACACCACGTGCATCTTCTACTTCAACTGCACCAGCACCTCCATCCGGTGCCACCTCCAGCCGTGATACAAGAAAACAGGCACAACCACCATTATCTGCCAAGAGCGCACCTGCGGGGCCTGCACAGCGTTCTTCTTCTTCCATGGCATCAACAGGGCACACAAGTGATATTATTTGTCGTCGTTGTAAGGGAGGAGGTCATTATGCGAGAGAATGCAAATCTCCGCGTGTGATGATTGCTACCGCGGATGGTGGATATGAGTCCGCTAGTGACTATGATGAGGAGACTTTGGCTCTTATTACACGTGAAGAACATGGTGGAGATGATTCTGATCATGAGACGCAATACATGGCTCCTGAAGACGCTGACAGGTATGAATGCTTAGTTGCTCAACGTGTTTTGAGTGTGCAGGTGATAGAGGCGAGGGTCCCGATCTTTCGATGAGATGATAACTATCGATTTGGTGGAGACGACTTTGATGATCCGACTACAAACGTGAACGACGTTGCGCCTTAGCAATCGCTAAACCAATCTCCTGAGGTTACTGACGATGCTGGAAGCACGGTCAGCCTGACCACGAAGGTCTATTCCTGCAAGCAATCGAAGAACGAGCAAGAATATGATAAAGCAATCTGAATATTGCAAATATATATGAAGTATTGATAATGGTGGGGATCCGGAAGCGGTCTTGGTCTGGTCGTTGGACACAAACGAAGTACACGAAGTTGCAATGGCTAACTTTTAACTAAACAAATCCCAAGGAAAAGCTACTAGATGGATCTACTTATATAGGAGCAAGGGGTGGCGGCCAAGGAGGTGGGAGGACGTCCCAAGGCAGCCTAAAACTAAATCTAGGTCGTACGAGGCCAATGGGCCCAAGTGGAGGTGATGTAACACCTTTGGACTTGTAGTTTGACTCGGATTCTGCTGCAACATCAGATTGTTTCGTCCACAACTCAACGCTCCGGACGAATTTGAAGGTGATTCCAATTGGGTTGGAAAGTGCACGAAATCTAGTTTCCAACAAAAAAAGAATCACCCAATTCGGAGTCCGTATGAAAAACTTGTGTGCGTTTTGAGTCAGGTGTGTCTGTGCAGTCCGAATCTGAATCCAGAACGTGAGAGACTTGGACTCTATCTTCTCTTGGGCCAAAAGTGACGTGAGAGAACTTTTTGGACAGCAAATAAACATCTCTTTCTTCCTTATCTTCATATGTGGATTGTACAAATGTCCCATACACCTGCAATTAGACAAAACACAAAAGTGTGTGAAGTATTTTTGTTCTGGATAACATAAATAGATTATTGAATAGTTTGCACTAGAAATCACCTGACAAATATGCATATATGCAATATTTTTGGTCATATCCAAGGTAGTCATGTCCTCATCACTTCCCAGCTCCACATACATCTACGTCGTGCGTTTGACTCTCCCTGGTAATCGCTCTATCCAAGCTTTGAGAGTTTTGACTACAACGGTTGCCGATCACCGCCTGTTGCTGGGTAAGAACTGGTAAGAATTTGAGTTTTGCTTGACGGATTTGTGACACCCACCACCACCACTTGTTCGTAGTCTGTAGGATCATATTCTTGTGTGTTTCTATTGCTGCTAACCATGCCAGGATCACAAGCCGACGAGATTGACTGGGAGAATTTATCGAACAAGGAGCTTCATGATAAGTTTCAGCAAATGATGACTGAACAGGTGCAAGATGTGCTGAACAATTTTGAAGAGGCCATGGAGAAGATCACTGGCCTTGAGAAGACGTTCGAAACAAAGCTCGATAACAAGTTTAATGAATTGCTCGCGCATCTTCCACCACCACCACCCGCTGCACCTAACGCACCTCTCCAACAACAACAACAACGACTACCTCCACGTCGCGAAGCAGACCTCCGCCGAGCAAGCCGTGTTCCTCTTGCGTTTGGCCAAACTGTTGGTGCTGCTGTTGATACTTCTGTGGCTCCTGCTGCTGATGCGGAGGAGGATGATTATGTGGGAGATTATGAGGATGAGGTTGATCAAAATCAACACTACGTGCAGCCACCTGTACCACCACCAGCAGGGCGACCTCAGGTATATATTCGTAATGGTAGGCCTGCACCACCACCTCAGGTACGAGATGATGTCCATATTCCTAAACTGAAATTGAATATTCCACCATTTGAGGGTAGATATGTTCCTGATATATATCTTACTTGGGAGTTAGAAACTGAACAACGATTTACATGTTTACAATATCCTGAGGAGAGACGAGTTGCTGCTGCCGTTTGTGCTTTCACTAGTTTTGCATGTGTATGGTGGTCTGAACATTGTAGATTATATCCTATTCCAACTACTTGGGCTGCTTTGAAAACTGCTATGCGTACGCGTTGGGTTCCACCATATTATCAACGTGAATTGCTTCAAAAATTGCAGCGTTTAAGACAAGGGAAAAATTCTGTAGAAGAATATTATCAGGAATTACAAACTGGCATGATTAGATGTGGTATTGTTGAGGACAATGAAGCTATGCTTGCACGTTTTCTGGGTGGATTAAATAGAGAGATTCAGACCATTCTAGACTATAAGGAGTATACTAATATCACTCGTTTATTCCATCTTGCTTGTAAAGCTGAACGTGAAGTGCAGGATCGACAAGCATTGGGGCGAACTAACTTTTCTGCAGGCCGACCTTCATCATGGACACCACGTGCATCTTCTACTTCAACTGCACCAGCACCTCCATCCGGTGCCACCTCCAGCCGTGATACAAGAAAACAGGCACAACCACCATTATCTTCCAAGAGCGCACCTGCGGGTCCTGCACAGCGTTCTTCTTCTTCCATGGCATCAACATGGCACACAAGTGATATTATTTGTCGTCGTTGTAAGGGAGGAGGTCATTATGCGAGGGAATGCAAATCTCCGCGTGTGATGATTGCTACCGCGGATGGTGGATATGAGTCCGCTAGTGACTATGATGAAGAGACATTGGCTCTTATTACACGTGAAGAACATGGTGGAGATGATTCTGATCATGAGACGCAATACATGGCTCCTGAAGACGCTGACAGGTATGAATGTTTAGTTGCTCAACGTGTTTTGAGTGTGCAGGTCACACAAGCTGAGCAAAATCAGAGGCACAATTTGTTCCATACCAAGGGAGTTGTGAAGGAACGTTCTGTGCGCGTCATAATAGACGGAGGGAGCTGCAACAACTTGGCTAGCATGGAGATGGTGGAGAAGCTTTCTCTCACCACAAGACCACATCCACATCCTTACTACATCCAATGGTTCAACAACAGCGGCAAGGTTAAGGTAGCACGTACTGTTCGTGTGCATTTTAGTATCTCTACATATGCTGATTATGTTGATTGTGATGTGGTACCTATGCAAGCATGTTCCTTATTACTTGGTAGACCATGGCAATTTGATAAAAATTCTGTACACCATGGTAGAAACAATCACTATACTCTTGTTCATAAGGATAAAAATATTACTTTGCGTCCTATGACTCCTGATTCCATTTTGAAAGATGATATTAATAGAGCTAATAAAGCAAAACAGGAGACGAATAAGTGTGAAAATCAGATTGTGGCAAAAGAATTTGAGCAACAAATGAAGCCTAATAATAAACCATCTAGTGTTGCTTCTGAAATTAAATTGAAAAGTGCATGTTTATTTGCCACCAAATCTGATATTGATGAGCTAGATTTCAGCAAATCTGTTTGCTATGCTTTTGTGTGCAAAGAGGCATTATTTTCATTTGAGGACGTGCCTTCCTCTTTGCCTCCTGCTGTCACTAACATTTTGCAGGAGTTCGCTGATGTCTTTCCACAAGACGTGCCACCGGGATTACCGCCTATTCGAGGGATTGAGCATCAGATTGACTTAATTCCCGGTGCTTCACTGCCAAACCGTGCACCATACCGTACCAATCCAGAGGAGACGAAGGAGATTATGCGTCAAGTACAAGATGATGAGGACATGACTACCTTGGATATGACCAAAAATATTGCATATATGCATATATGCACTTTTGTGTTTTGTCTAATTGCAGGTGTATGGGACATTTGTACAATCCACATATGAAGATAAGGAGGAAAGAGATGTTTATTTGCTGTCCAAAAAGTTCTCTCACGTCACTTTTGGCCCAAGAGAAGATAGAGTCCAAGTCTCTCACGTTCTGGATTCAGATTCGGACTGCACAGACACACCTGACTCAAAACGCACACAAGTTTTTCATACGGACTCCGAATTGGGTGATTCTTTTTTTGTTGGAAACTAGATTTCGTGCACTTTCCAACCCAATTGGAATCACCTTCAAATTCGTCCGGAGCGTTGAGTTGTGGACGAAACAATCTGATGCTGCAGCAGAATCCGAGTCAAACTACAAGTCCAAAGGTGTTACATCACCTCCACTTGGGCCCATTGGCCTTGTACGACCTAGATTTAGTTTTAGGCTGCCTTGGGACGTCCTCCCACCTCCTTGGCCGCCACCCCTTGCTCCTATATAAGTAGATCCATCTAGTAGCTTTTCCTTGGGATTTGTTTAGTTAAAAGTTAGCCATTGCAACTTCGTGTACTTCGTTTGTGTCCAACGACCAGACCAAGACCGCTTACGGATCCCCGCCTTTATCAGTACTTCATATATACTCGCAATATTCAGATTGCTTTTATCATATTCTTGCTTGTTCTTCGATTGCTTGCAGGAATAGACCTTCGTGGTCAGGTTGATTGTGCTCCAGCGTGGTCAATAACCTCTCGGAGTTGGTTTAGCGATTGCTAAGGCGCAACGTCGTGCACGTTTGTAGTCGGATCGTCAAAGTCATCTTCACCAAATCGATAGTTATCATCTCATCGAAAGATCGGGACACCCCGCCTCTATCAAGTGGTATCAGTTTTCAGGTTGCTCGGTGAGAATTTCCAGTTTTCCTAGATTAGATTTATTTTCTTACCTATTGTCCAAGTAAAAGCCACAAAAAAGAGTTAGATCTATTCATCCTTGGTCCAAGCCAGTTTGAGCCTTTGCAATTTTCTTTTCATTGCTTGCATAGTTGAATTATCGGTTGCATCGTCGTGTCGAGTTGCTGGTCTTAGTGTCTAGTTCGTTTAGAGTTTCGAGTTCTGTTCACATTAGTCACGCCACCGCTGCATCATTATCTCTTCCGCTGTCCACCACCCATCCATCAATTTCCACCCCGTGCTACCCATCATTCTTTGTCATAATAATAGTTGAGATCGTTCACATCTTCACTTGATCCAATCTGCATCTTATCTAGTTTGTTTTGGAAAGAGGGAGAAAAAAAGAGAGAAAAAAACGAGAGAAAAAAAAGGAGAAAAAAAAGTCAGAGAAAAAAAAAGGAGAGAAAGAAAAAAAGTGTGAGGAAAAAAAAAGAGAGAAGAAAAAAAAACAAAAAAATCGGCACAAACTTTTTCAGAGGAAAGTTGGAGACAAAGTTGTTGATATATCCTGCTTGGCTGTTGTTTCACCTCATTATCTTTACTGCCGGTGTGATCTTCACTTATATCTTGCTGTCCAAAGCTACTTAGTGTCCTTCATTGATGCTAGTTGTGCTACGACGTGACCTCATTAGTGTTCTAGGCTCGCGTCTCTAGTTCGGTCTAGCCTAGGACCAGCACAGTACCGTCGTTGAGCGTTTATTCAACATTGCATCTTTGAATTGATTATTGCTAATCTTTTGCTACCATATATAGCCAACCCAGCTCCACATATTTCTACACCGTGTATACGTACGCTCCCCTGGCAATCGCTTTACTCAATATTCGGAGTTACTTGACACCGCTGGTTGCCGATCACCGCCTGCTGCATGGTAAGAACTTGTAAGACATTGATATTTGCTTTACTGTGAGCATTTTACCACCACATCCTAGTAGTTATAGGAACATTATTTTTGGGTTTTGTTTCTTGTTCTACTAATCATGACAGGATCCAGAGTCAATTCATGGGCTTTGTCGATCACGGGAGACGTGCCACCACCTTTGCAAATACCACAACCGTCACGAGAGGTGCACAAACATCCAAATGCACATGATCAGGTTAATGTATCTATACCACCATTTAATGGCCGTTTTAAACCTGCTTTATATATTGAATGGGAGTTCGACATAAAAAATATATTTGCTTCCCATAATTTCAATGAACATAAAAAGGTTAAGGTTGCGGTTGGTTCTTTCACTGGTTATGCTTTGGTTTGGTGGAGTGAATATTGTCGGTTACACCCTGATTATATACCTACTACTTGGGATGATTTGAAACTTGCCATGCGACATACTTTCGTCCCTGCTTATTATACTCGTGACATGATTAAGAAGTTGCAACACTTAAAACAAGGTAGTGAAACTGTAACAAAATATTATGATGATTTACAAACTACCTTGTTGCAATACTCTTTAGAAGAAAGTGAAGATGATTTTATGGATAGACTTTGGGGAGGATTAAACCGTGATATTCAAGAGATACTAATTCATGAAGAGTGTTATCCTATGGACCATTTGTTTCATCTTGCTTGCAAAGCTGAACAGGAAATAAAACGACGTGTTGGCCACGAGGAGAACAAGCGCACGGTGCACATTCCAAGAGTTGATATGATTGTTCCTTCAACTACTAGGCATACTATGACAACCACATCCGTTGTTGTCAGGACTACATCACCTCCACCATGTGACACATCGCCCCCGAGAGTGGCTACATCATCTGAGTTGATCATAAGAGGTAATGACAAAGGTACTGATCTTCCATCTCTACATGAGAATGATGAATGCCTTGTCAATTTGAATGCACCATCTGATGAGCTACCCACTACTTTGATCACACCACCTATTTTAGAGGACTACGTTGATAATTTGACTTTGCCATGTGATCAAACAACTGAAATACCAACAATTTTGAGTGCACCCATTGAATTAACTATTGATGCAAAAGAATCAATGTTTAATCATTTTGATATGACCTCTAATCTTGGTGATGATTCTGTGTTGAATGACTTATTGCATGTTTGCTTATTTAAGCATGTTGTAGCATGTAAATTTGATGCAAATAAGGTTTATTCACCAATGTTGGGATGGTTTAATGATGAACATTGTCAATCTTTTGAAATGAATAAGAGCTTCACTTATATGTGCAAACTGAGTTGCAATATTTTCATGCCTTCTACTTCTTGTGCTAATTTTTTGGCTTTAGATTTTATGAACTATGCAAGTTACTCATCTATTCATGTGTCATATATGGAAAAATCAAGGGAAGTAAAAATGGATGACATATACATATACAACATGTACACCTTGTCTCTTTTGTTAGCCACATTTCAGATTAAGCAACGCCGAGGACGGCTTTATTTTCAAGAAGGGGAGGATGATGAGGACATGACTACCTTGGATATGACCAAAAATATTGCATATATGCATATTTGTCAGGTGATTTCTAGTGCAAACTATTCAATAATCTATTTATGTTATCCAGAACAAAAATACTTCACACACTTTTGTGTTTTGTCTAATTGCAGGTGTATGGGACATTTGTACAATCCACATATGAAGATAAGGAAGAAAGAGATGTTTATTTGCTGTCCAAAAAGTTCTCTCACGTTACTTTTGGCCCAAGAGAAGATAGAGTCCAAGTCTCTCACGTTCTGGATTCAGATTCGGACTGCACAGACACACCTGACTCAAAACGCACACAAGTTTTTCATACGGACTCCGAATTGGGTGCTTCTTTTTTTGTTGGAAACTATATTTCGTGCACTTTCCAACCCAATTGGAATCACCTTCAAATTCGTCCGGAGCGTTGAGTTGTGGACGAAACAATGTGATGCTGCAGCAGAATCCGAGTCAAACTACAAGTCCAAAGGTGTTACATCACCTCCACTTGGGCCCATTGGCCTTGTACGACCTAGATTTAGTTTTAGGCTGCCTTGGGACGTCCTCCCACCTCCTTGGCCGCCACCCCTTGCTCCTATATTGATGAGGACATCAATACAATTGTTACACCCACAGCCCCTGCTGCTATACATACTGGACCAATTACTAGAGCTCGTGCACGCCAACTAAATTACCAGGTACTTTCGTTTCTTGGTAATGATTCTAATGTTCATGAGAATATGATGCTGCCTAAATTGGATACATTTGTTTTGCTTACAAATGAAGGGCCTAGCTTGGAGAAGGATGAACATTGGAGCAAGAACAAGCATGGAGATGATGGCATGCGCAAGGGGAACAAGAATGGAGTTACAAGTGATGATTTCAGGACTTTGAAGCCACCATAATGGGTGCATGAAGCCTTGGACGAAATATACAAGATGCCACTTCATAAATTTCGTCCCGAGGCTATTTTAGGTGCTGCGTCACCTTATTATTGGGCCAGGCCCATGTAATTTCGAAATACATAAGTATAGGATATTTTTAGAGTCCGTATGTGTGGGGAAACAAGAGATAGGGTTGATTTCGGACCCCTCCACCAAGGGCCACGAAATTCCCCCCTCTTCCTCCATATATACAGCCCTTAGGGCATCGTTTAGACTTTGGGTTTTGTTTAGATTAAAAGTTCGCCATAGCTGCAACTTCGCGTACTTCGTTTGTGTTCAACGACCAGACAAAGGCGTCACAGAACCCCACCTTGATCAATAAAGCTTTCATCCTATATTCGCGATATCCAGATTGCAATCTCAGTTTCTTGCTTGTTCTTCGTTTGCTCGCAGGAAACAGACCCTCGTGGTCAGGTTGATCGTGCTCCGGCGTGGTCAATAACCTCTCGGAGTTGGTTTAGCGATTGCTAAGGCGCGACGTCCTCGCACGTTCGTAGTCGGATCGTCAAAGTCGACTTCCAACAAAGCGATATCCATCATCTCATCGAAAGACGGGACACCTTTGCCTCTATCAAGTGGTATCAGATTTCCAGGTTGCTCGGTGAGATTTTACAGTTTTTCGTAGTTTAGATCGAGTCTGTCTTCATACCTATAGTCCACGAAAAAGCCACAAAAAAAATTAGGGTTAGTTCATCATATCCGAACCAATCTGAGCCTTTGCATAATCTTTTTAGGGTTTTGCTTTGTTGAATTTGCGGTTGCATCGTGTTTCTAGTTGCTGGTCTTAGAGTCTAGTCTTTTAGAGTTTCGAGTTCTGGTCATAAGTTGTCACGCCGCCGCCGCACCATCATCATCGCCCCTGCCATCTACCACCACCGCTCCGAATCCGTATCCATATACCACCACCAATCCGTGTCCATATACCACCACCGATCCATATCCATATACTACCACCGCTGCCATATACCACCACCATATATCCACCACCAATCCGATTTCCTTGCTTATTAGGTTTGTTTTCGAGATCCATCTAGTTTCCGATTCGTGTTTCCTTGCCGGAGTAGGTTTCGGAAAAAAAAAAGAGTCGGGTAGCCACGCTCCGTTTAGGCCCAAAATTTTTTCGAAAACGCATTTTTCGAAAAAAAAATTTGGCTATCCTATTTTTAGGTGTTTCTGAGTGTTTTGAGACAGGTGCCATTATAGGAAGTTTTTTTTGACTCGTTTCCAGTTTTTGGGTCCGGGCAGTCGAAAAAAAAAATTTGTCGAAAAAAAAAATTCGTGCCCATCCTGTCAGTTTGACCTAGGAAGAGTTTTGAGACACTCGCCACTATAGTGATTTTTCGCAAAAAAAAACAGCGCAAAAAAAAAAGAGCGCAAAAAAAAAGAGCGAAAAGAAAATTTTCAGAGTGTGCTTTTCCCTTGTTTACGTGCCGCGCCGTGATTTTGTTGGTGTTCTAGGCTCGCGTCTCTAGCACAGTCTAGCCTAGGACCAGCACAGTACCGTTGTTGAGCGTTTATTCAACTTTGCATCTCTGAATTGATTATTGCTGACCCTTTTTGCTACCATACTATAAGCCTTCCCAGCTCCACATACATCTACGTCGTGTGTTTGACTCTCCCTGGTAATCGCTCTATCCAAGCTTTGAGAGTTTTTGACTACAACGGTTGCCGATCACCGCCTGCTGCTGGGTAAGAACTGGTAAGAATTTGAGATTTGCTTGACGGATTTGTGATACACCACCACCACTTCTTAGTAGTTGATGAGGACATCAATACAATTGTTACACCCACAGCCCCTGCTGCTATACATACTGGACCAATTACTAGAGCTCGTGCACGCCAACTAAATTACCAGGTACTTTCGTTTCTTGGTAATGATTCTAATGTTCATGAGAATATGATGCTGCCTAAATTGGATACATTTGTTTTGCTTACAAATGAAGGGCCTAGCTTGGAGAAGGATGAACATTGGAGCAAGAACAAGCATGGAGATGATGGCATGCGCAAGGAGAACAAGAACGGAGTTACAAGTGATGATTTCAGGACTTTGAAGCCACCATAATGGGTGCATGAAGCCTTGGACGAAATATACAAGATGCCACTTCATAAATTTCGTTCCGAGGCTATTTTAGGTGCTGCGTCACCTTATTATTGGGCCAGGCCCATGTAATTTCGAAATACATAAGTATAGGCTATTTTTAGAGTCCGTATGTGTGGGGAAACAAGAGATAGGGTTGATTTCGGACCCCTCCACCAAGGGCCACGAAATTCCCCCCTCTTCCTCCATATATACAGCCCTTAGGGCATCGTTTAGACTTTGGGTTTTGTTTAGATTAAAAGTTCGCCATAGCTGCAACTTCGCGTACTTCGTTTGTGTTCAACGACCAGACAAAGGCGTCACAGAACCCCACCTTGATCAATAAAGCTTTCATCTTATATTCGCAATATCTAGATTGCAATCTTAGTTTCTTGCTTGTTCTTCGTTTGCTCGCAGGAAACAGACCCTCGTGGTCAGGTTGATCGTGCTCCGGCGTGGTCAATAACCTCTCGGAGTTGGTTTAGCGATTGCTAAGGCGCGACGTCCTCGCACGTTCGTAGTCGGATCGTCGAAGTCGACTTCCACCAAAGCGAAATCCACCATCTCATCGAAAGATCGGGACCCTCGCCTCTATCAGGTTGATCGTGCTCCGGCGTGGTCAATAACCTCTCGGAGTTGGTTTAGCGATTGCTAAGGCGCGACGTCCTCGCACGTTCGTAGTCGGATCGTCAAAGTCGACTTCCACCAAAGCGAAATCCATCATCTCATCGAAAGACGGGACACCTCCGCCTCTATCAAGTGGTATCAGATTTCCAGGTTGCTCGGTGAGATTTTACAGTTTTTCGTAGTTTAGATCGAGTCTGTTCTTCATACCTACAGTCCACGAAAAAGACACAAAAAAAATTAGGGTTAGTTCATCATATCCGAACCAATCTGAGCTTTTGCATAATCTTTTTAGGGTTTTGCTTTGTTGAATTTGCGGTTGCATCGTCGTGTCTAGTTGCTGGTCTTAGAGTCTAGACTTTTAGAGTTTTGAGTTCTGGTCATAAGTTGTCACGCCGCCGCCGCACCATCATCATCGCCCCTGCCATCTACCACCACCGCTTATCCGCCACCGCTTCGAATCCGTATCCATATACCACCACCGATCCATATCCATATACTACCACCGCTACCACCACCGCTGCCATATACCACCACCATATATCCACCACCAATCCGAGTTCCTTGCATATTAGGTTTGTTTTCGAGATCCATCTAGATTCCGATTCGTGTTTCCTTGCCGGAGTAGGTTTCGGAAAAAAAAAGAGTCGGGTAGCCACGCTCCGTTTAGGCCCAAAATTTTTCGAAAACGCATTTTTCGAAAAAATTTCTGGCTATCCTATTTTTAGGTGTTTCTGAGTGTTTTGAGACAGGTGCCATTATAGGAAGTTTTTTTTGACCTGTTTCCAGTTTTTGGGTCCGGGCAGTCGAAAAAATAAATTTGGTCGAAAAAAAAATTTCATGCCCATCCTGTCAGTTTGACCTAGGAAGAGTTTTGAGACACTCGCCATTATAGTGATTTTTCGCAAAAAAAAAAGCAGCGCAAAAAAAAAGAGCGCAAAAAAAAAGAGCGAAAAAAAATTCAGTGTGCTTTTCCCTTGTTTACGTGCCGCGCCGTGATTTTGTTGGTGTTCTAGGCTCGCGTCTCTAGCACAGTCTAGCCTAGGACCAGCACAGTACCGTCGTTGAGCGTTTATTCCACTTTGCATCTCTGAATTGATTATTGCTGACCCTTTTTGCTACCATACTATAAGCCTTCCCAGCTCCACATATATCTACGTCGTGTGTTTGACTCTCCCTGGTAATCGCTCTATCCAAGCTTTGAGAGTTTTTGACTACAACGGTTGCCGATCACCGCCTGCTGCTGGGTAAGAACTGGTAAGAATTTGAGATTTGCTTGACGGATTTGTGATACACCACCACCACTTCTTAGTAGTCTGTAGGATCATATTCTTGTGTGTTTCTATTGCTGCTAACCATGCCAGGATCACAAGCCAACGAGATTGACTGGGAGAACTTATCGAACAAGGAGCTTCATGATAAGTTTCAGCAAATGATGACTGAACAGGTACAAGATGTGCTGAACAATTTTGAAGAGGCCATGGAGAAGATCACTGGCCTTGAGAAGACGTTCGAAACAAAGCTCGATAACAGATTTAATGAACTGCTTGCGCGTCTTCCACCACCGGCTGCACCTGTCGCACCTCTGCAACAACAACAACTACGCCCCCTTCCGAATCAGTATGGACGAGCACAGCGTGTTCCTATTGTGCCAGGACAAAATTCTGGTGCCGCTGTTACTGCTGTTGGTGCTTCTTTGGCTCCTGCTACTGCTCCTGCTGGTACCCAGGAAGATGATGAGTATGCGGGCGATTATGAGGATGAGGTTGATCAAAATCAAATCTACGAGCAGCCACCAACACCACCACCAGCAGGTCGACCTCAGGTATATATTCGTAATGGTAGGCCTGCACCACCACCTCAGGTACGAGATGATGTCCATATTCCTAAACTGAAATTGAATATTCCACCATTTGAGGGTAGATATGTTCCTGATATATATCTTACTTGGGAGTTAGAAACTGAACAACGATTTACATGTTTACAATATCCTGAGGAGAGACGAGTTGCTGCTGCTGTTTGTGCTTTCACTAGTTTTGCATGTGTATGGTGGTCTGAACATTGTAGATTATATCCTATTCCAACTACTTGGGCTGCTTTGAAAACTGCTACGCGTACGCGTTGGGTTCCACCATATTATCAACGTGAATTGCTTCAAAAATTGCAGCGTTTAAGACAAGGAAAAAATTCTGTAGAAGAATATTATCAGGAATTACAAACTGGCATGATTCGATGTGGTATTGTTGAGGAGAATGAAGCTATGCTTGCACGTTTTCTGGGTGGATTAAATAGAGAGATTCAGACCATTCTAGACTATAAGGAGTATACTAATATCACTCGTTTATTCCATCTTGCTTGTAAAGCTGAACGTGAAGTGCAGGATCGACAAGCATTGGCGCGAACTAACTTTTCTGCAGGCCGACCTTCCTCATGGATGCCGCGTGCATCTTCTATTTCAACTGCACCAGCACCTCAATCAGGTGCCTCCTACAGCCGTGATACAAGAAAACAGGAACAACCACCATTATCTGCCAAGAGCGCACCTGCGGGGCCTGCACAGCGTTCTTCTTCTTCCATGGCATCAACACGGCACACAAGTGATATTATCTGTCGTCATTGTAAGGGAGGAGGTCATTATGCGAGGGAATGCAAATCTCCGCGTGTGATGATTGCTACCGCGGATGGTGGATATGAGTCCGCTAGTGACTATGATGAGGAGACATTGGCTCTTATTACACGTGAAGAACATGGTGGAGATGATTCTGATCATGAGACGCAATACATGGCTCCTGAAGACGCTGACAGGTATGAATGTTTAGTTGCTCAACGTGTTTTGAGTGTGCAGGTCCCACAAGCTGAGCAAAATCAGAGGCACAATTTGTTCCATACCAAGGGAGTTGTGAAGGAACGTTCTGTGCGCGTCATAATAGACGGAGGGAGCTGCAACAACTTGGCTAGCATGGAGATGGTGGAGAAGCTTTCTCTCACCACAAGACCACATCCACATCCTTACTACATCCAATGGTTCAACAACAGCGGCAAGGCTAAGGTAACACGTACTGTTCGTGTGCATTTTAGTATCTCTACATTTGCTGATTATGTTGATTGTGATGTGGTACCTATGCAAGCATGTTCCTTATTACTTGGTAGACCATGGCAATTTGATAAAAATTCTGTACACCATGGTAGAAACAATCACTATACTCTTGTTCATAAGGATAAAAATAGTACTTTGCTTCCTATGACTCCTGATTCCATTTTGAAAGATGATATTAATAGAGCTAATAAAGCACAACAGGAGAAGAATAAGAGTGAAAATCAGATTATGGCAAAAGAATTTGAGCAACAAATGAAGCCTAATAATAAACCATCTAGTGTTGCTTCTGAAATTAAATTGAAAAGTGCATGTTTATTTGCCACCAAATCTGATATTGATGAGCTAGATTTCAGCAAATCTGTTTGCTATGCTTTTGTGTGCAAAGAGGCATTATTTTCATTCGAGGACGTGCCTTCCTCTTTGCCTCCTGCTGTCACTAACATTTTGCAGGAGTTCGCTGACGTTTTTCCACAAGACGTGCCACCGGGATTACCGCCTATTCGAGGGATTGAGCATCAGATTGACTTAATTCCCGGTGCTTCACTGCCAAACCGTGCACCATACCGTACCAATCCAGATGATGAGGACATGACTACCTTGGATATGATCATAAATATTGCATATATGCATATTTGTCAGGTGATTTCTAGTGCAAACTATTCAATAATCTATTTATGTTATCCAGAACAAAAATACTTCACACACTTTTGTGTTTTGTCTAATTGCAGGTGTATGGGACATTTGTACAATCCACATATGAAGATAAGGAAGAAAGAGATGTTTATTTGCTGTCCAAAAAGTTCTCTCACGTCACTTTTGGCCCAAGAGAAGATAGAGTCCAAGTCTCTCACGTTCTGGATTCAGATTCGGACTGCACAGACATACCTGACTCAAAACGCACACAAGTTTTTCATACGGACTCCGAATTGTGTGATTCTTTTTTTGTTGGAAACTAGATTTCATGCACTTTCCAACCCAATTGGAATCACCTTCAAATTCGTCCGGAGCGTTGAGTTGTGGACGAAACAATCTGATGCTGCAGCAGAATCCGAGTCAAACTACAAGTCCAAAGGTGTTACATCACCTCCACTTGGGCCCATTGACCTTGTACGACCTAGATTTAGTTTTAGGCTGCCTTGGGACGTCCTCCCACCTCCTTGGCCGCCACCCCTTGCTCCTATATAAGTAGATCCATCTAGTAGCTTTTCCTTGGGATTTGTTTAGTTAAAAGTTAGCCATTGCAACTTCGTGTACTTCGTTTGTGTCCAACGACCAGACCAAGACCGCTTACGGATCCCCACCTTTATCAATACTTCATATATACTCGCAATATTCAGATTGCTTTTATCATATTCTTGCTTGTTCTTCGATTGCTTGAAGGAATAGACCTTCGTGGTCAGGTTGATTGTGCTCCAGCGTGGTCAATAACCTTTCGGAGTTGGTTTAGCGATTGCTAAGGCGCAACGTCGTGCACGTTTGTAGTCGGATCGTCAAAGTCATCTTCACCAAATCGATAGTTATCATCTCATCGAAAGATCGGGACACCCCCGCCTCTATCACTTTGGCTCTTATTACACGTGAAGAACATGGTGGAGATGATTCTGATCATGAGACGCAATACATGGCTCCTGAAGACGCTGACAGGTATGAATGTTTAGTTGCTCAACGTGTTTTGAGTGTGCAGGTCACACAAGCTGAGCAAAATCAGAGGCACAATTTGTTCCATACCAAGGGAGTTGTGAAGGAACGTTCTGTGCGCGTCATAATAGACGGAGGGAGCTGCAACAACTTGGCTAGCATGGAGATGGTGGAGAAGCTTTCTCTCACCACAAGACCACATCCACATCCTTACTACATCCAATGGTTCAACAACAGCGGCAAGGTTAAGGTAACACGTACTGTTCGTGTGCATTTTAGTATCTCTACATATGCTGATTATGTTGATTGTGATGTGGTACCTATACAAGCATGTTCCTTATTACTTGGTAGACCATGGCAATTTGATAAAAATTCTGTACACCATGGTAGAAACAATCACTATACTCTTGTTCATAAGGATAAAAATATTACTTTGCTTCCTATGACTCCTGATTCCATTTTGAAAGATGATATTAATAGAGCTAATAAAAGCAAAACAGGAGACGAATAAGAGTGAAAATCAGATTATGGCAAAAGAATTTGAGCAACAAATGAAGCCTAACAATAAACCATCTAGTGTTGCTTCTGAAATTAAATTGAAAAGTGCATGTTTATTTGCCACCAAATCTGATATTGATGAGCTAGATTTCGGTAAATCTGTTTGCTATGCTTTTGTGTGCAAAGAGGCATTATTTTCATTCGAGGACGTGCCTTCCTCTTTGCCTCCTGCTGTCACTAACATTTTGCAGGAGTTCGCTGACGTCTTTCCACAAGACGTGCCACCGGGATTACCGCCTATTCGAGGGATTGAGCATCAGATTGACTTAATTCCCGGTGCTTCACTGCCAAACCGTGCACCATACCGTACCAATCCAGAGGAGACGAAGGAGATTATGCGCCAAGTACAAGAGCTTCTCGACAAAGGTTATATACGCGAATCCCTTAGTCCTTGTGCTGTTCCTATTATTCTAGTGCCGAAAAAGGATGGTACATCACGTATGTGTGTTGATTGTAGAGGCATTAATAATATTACTATTCGTTATCGTCATCCTATTCCTAGGCTAGATGATATGCTTGATGAATTGAGTGGTTCTACAATATTCTCCAAAGTTGATTTGCGTAGTGGCTACCACCAAATTCGTATGAAATTGGGAGCTGAATGGAAAACAACATTTAAAACTAAGTTTGGATTATATGAGTGGTTAGTCATGCCTTTTGGGTTAACTAATGCACCTAGTACTTTCATGAGATTAATGAACGAAGTTTTACGTGTTTTCATTGGACGATTTGTGGTAGTTTACTTTGATGACATACTGATTTATAGCAGATCTTTGGAAGAACATTTGGAACATTTACGTGCTGTTTTTATTGCTCTACGTGATGCACGTTTGTTTGGTAACCTTGGGAAGTGCACCTTTTGCACCGACTGAGTATCTTTTCTTGGCTATGTTGTTACTCCACAGGGAATTGAAGTTGACAAAGCCAAGATTGAAGCTATTGAGAGTTGGCCGCAGCCCAACACGGTCACACAAGTGAGGAGTTTTCTTGGCCTCGCTGGATTCTATAGGCGTTTTGTGAGAGATTTCAGCACCATTGCTGCATCTCTCAACGAGCTTACAAAGAAGGATGTGCCTTTTGTTTGGGGTACTGCACAGGAAGAAGCCTTCACGGTATTGAAAGATAAGTTGACACATGCTCCTTTACTCCAACTTCCTGATTTTAATAAGACTTTTGAGCTTGAATGTGATGCTAGTGGAATTGGATTAGGAGGTGTGTTATTACAAGATGGCAAACCTGTTGCATACTTTTCTGAAAAATTGAGTGGGCCTAGTCTGAATTATTCTACTTATGATAAAGAATTATATGCTCTTGTTCGGACTTTAGAAACATGGCAACATTATTTATGGCCCAAAGAGTTTGTTATACATTCTGATCATGAATCTTTGAAACATATTAAAAGTCAAGCTAAACTGAATCGTAGACATGCTAAATGGGTTGAATTCATTGAGACTTTCCCTTATGTCATTAAACACAAGAAGGGAAAAGAAAATGTTATTGCTGATGCATTGTCTCGTCGCTATACTATGCTTTCACAACTTGATTTCAAAATATTTGGTTTGGAGACCATCAAAGATCAATATGTGCATGATGCTGATTTTAAAGATGTAATGCAGAATTGTAAAGAAGGAAGAATGTGGAACAAGTTTGTCGTTAACGATGGATTTGTGTTTCGTGCTAACAAGCTATGCATTCCAGCTAGCTCCGTTCGTCTTTTGTTGTTGCAGGAGGCGCATGGAGGAGGATTAATGGGACACTTTGGCGTGAAGAAGACGGAGGACGTACTTGCTACACATTTCTTTTGGCCAAAGATGAGACGGGATGTTGAGCGTTTTATTGCTCGATGCACTACATGTCAAAAAGCTAAGTCATGACTCAATCCTCATGGTTTATATATGCCTTTGCCTGTACCTAGTGTTCCTTGGGAGGATATATCTATGGACTTTGTTTTAGGTTTACCTCGAACAAAGAAGGGGAGGGATAGCATATTTGTTGTTGTGGATAGATTCTCGAAAATGGCAAACTTTATACCATGTCATAAAAGCGATGATGCTGTTAATGTGCTGATTTGTTCTTTCGTGAAATTATTCGCTTGCATGGTGTGCCAAATACTATTGTTTCAGATCGTGATACTAAATTTCTTAGCCACTTTTGGAGATGTTTATGGGCTAAGTTGGGGACTAAACTGCTTTTTAGTACTACTTGTCACCCCCAAACTGATGGACAAACTGAAGTAGTCAATAGAACGTTGTCTACTATGCTTAGGGCTGTTTTGAAGAATAATAAGAAAATGTGGGAGGAATGCTTGCCTCATATTGAATTTGCTTATAATCGTTCATTGCATTCTACTACTAAGATGTGCCCTTTTGAAGTTGTGTATGGTTTCCTACCTCGTGCACCTATTGATTTGTTGCCTCTTCCATCTTCGGAGAAGGTTAATTTTGATGCTAAACAACGTGCTGAATTGATTTTAAAAATGCATGAGTTAACTAAGGAAAACATTGAGCGTATGAATGCTAAATATAAACTTGCTGGAGATAAGGGTAGAAACCATGTTGTGTTTGCACCTGGAGATCTTGTTTGGTTACATTTGCGTAAGGATAGATTTCCTGATTTGCGCAAATCAAAGCTAATGCCACGTGCTGATGGTCCCTTTAAGGTGTTAGAGAAAATAAATGATAATGCATATAAACTTGAGCTGCCTGCAGATTTTGGGGTTAGTCCCACTTTTAACATTGCAGATTTGAAGCCTTATTTGGGTGAGGAAGATGAACGTCCGTCGAGGACGACTTCATTTCAAGAAGGGGAGGATGATGAGGACATCAATACAATTGTTACACCCACAGCCCCTGCTGCTATACATACTGGACCAATTACTAGAGCTCGTGCACGCCAACTAAATTACCAGGTACTTTCGTTTCTTGGTAATGATTCTAATGTTCATGAGAATATGATGCTGCCTAAATTGGATACATTTGTTTTGCTTACAAATGAAGGGCCTAGCTTGGAGAAGGATGAACATTGGAGCAAGAACAAGCATGGAGATGATGGCATGCGCAAGGGGAACAAGAACGGGATTTATAGCAGATCTTTGGAAGAACATTTGGAACATTTACGTGCTGTTTTTATTGCTCTACGTGATGCACGTTTGTTTGGTAACCTTGGGAAGTGCACCTTTTGCACCGACCGAGTATCTTTTCTTGGCTATGTTGTTACTCCACAGGGAATTGAAGTTGACAAAGCCAAGATTGAAGCTATTGAGAGTTGGCCGCAGCCCAAAACGGTCACACAAGTGAGGAGTTTTCTTGGCCTCGCTGGATTCCATAGGCGTTTTGTGAGAGATTTCAGCACCATTGCTGCACCTCTCAACGAGCTTACAAAGAAGGATGTGCCTTTTGTTTGGGGTACCGCACAGGAAGAAGCCTTCACGGTATTGAAAGATAAGTTGACACATGCTCCTTTACTCCAACTTCCTGATTTTAATAAGACTTTTGAGCTTGAATGTGATGCTAGTGGAATTGGATTAGGAGGTGTGTTATTACAAGATGGCAAACCTGTTGCATACTTTTCTGAAAAATTGAGTGGGCCTAGTCTGAATTATTCTACTTATGATAAAGAATTATATGCTCTTGTTCGGACTTTAGAAACATGGCAACATTATTTATGGCCCAAAGAGTTTGTTATACATTCTGATCATGAATCTTTGAAACATATTAAAAGTCAAGCTAAACTGAATCGTAGACATGCTAAATGGGTTGAATTCATTGAGACTTTCCCTTAAGTCATTAAACACAAGAAGGGAAAAGAAAATGTTATTGCTGATGCATTGTCTCGTCGCTATACTATGCTTTCACAACTTGACTTCAAAATATTTGGTTTGGAGACCATCAAAGATCAATATGTGCATGATGCTGATTTTAAAGATGTAATGCAGAATTGTAAAGAAGGAAGAATGTGGAACAAGTTTGTCGTTAACGATGGATTTGTGTTTCGTGCTAACAAGCTATGCATTCCAGCTAGCTCCGTTCGTCTTTTGTTGTTGCAGGAGGCGCATGGAGGAGGATTAATGGGACACTTTGGCGTGAAGAAGACGGAGGACGTACTTGCTACACATTTCTTTTGGCCAAAGATGAGACGGGATGTTGAGCGTTTTATTGCTCGATGCACTACATGTCAAAAAGCTAAGTCACGACTCAATCCTCATGGTTTATATATGCCATTGCCTGTACCTAGTGTTCCTTGGGAGGATATATCTATGGACTTTGTTTTAGGTTTACCTCGAACAAAGAAGGGGAGGGATAGCATATTTGTTGTCGTGGATAGATTCTCGAAAATGGCACACTTTATACCATGTCATAAAAGCGATGATGCTGTTAATGTTGCTGATTTGTTCTTTCGTGAAATTATTCGCTTGCATGGTGTGCCAAATACTATTGTTTCAGATCGTGATACTAAATTTCTTAGCCACTTTTGGAGATGTTTATGGGCTAAGTTGGGGACTAAACTGCTTTTTAGTACTACTTGTCACCCCCAAACTGATGGACAAACTGAAGTAGTCAATAGAACGTTGTCTACTATGCTTAGGGCTGTTTTGAAGAATAATAAGAAAATGTGGGAGAAATGCTTGCCTCATATTGAATTTGCTTATAATCGTTCATTGCATTCTACTACTAAGATGTGCCCTTTTGAAGTTGTCTATGGTTTCCTACCTCGTGCACCTATTGATTTGTTGCCTCTTCCATCTTCGGAGAAGGTTAATTTTGATGCTAAACAACGTGCTGAATTGATTTTAAAAATGCATGAGTTAACTAAGGAAAACATTGAGCGTATGAATGCTAAATATAAACTTGCTGGAGATAAGGGTAGAAAACATGTTGTGTTTGCACCTGGAGATCTTGTTTGGTTACATTTGCGTAAGGATAGATTTCCTGATTTGCGCAAATCAAAGCTAATGCCACGTGCTGATGGTCCCTTTAAGGTGTTAGAGAAAATAAATGATAATGCATATAAACTTCAGTTGCCTGCAGATTTTGGGGTTAGTCCCACTTTTAACATTGCAGATTTGAAGCATTATGTGGGTGAGGAAGATGAACTTCCGTCGAGGACGACTTCATTTCAAGAAGGGGAGGATGATGAGGACATCAATACAATTGTTACACCCACAGCCCCTGCTGCTATACATACTGGACCAATTACTAGAGCTCGTGCACGCCAACTAAATTATCAGGTACTTTGGTTTCTTGGTAATGATTCTAATGTTCGTGAGAATATGATGCTGCCTAAATTGGATACATTTGTTTTGCTTACAAATGAAGGGCCTAGCTTGGAGAAGGATGAACATTGGAGCAAGAACAAGCATGGAGATGATGGCATGCGCAAGGGGAACAAGAACGGAGTTACAAGTGATGATTTCAGGACTTTGAAGCCACAATAATGTGTGCATGAAGCCTTGGACGAAATATACAAGATGCCACTTCATAAATTTTGTCCCGAGGCTATTTTAAGTGCTGCGTCACCTTATTATTGGGCCAGGCCCATGTAATTTCGAAATACATAAGTATAGGCTATTTTTAGAGTCCGTATGTGTGGGGAAACAAGAGATAGGGTTGATTTCGGACCCCTCCACCAAGGGCCACGAAATCCACCCCCTCTTCCTCCATATATACAGCCCTTAGGGCATCGTTTAGACCTGGGGTTTTGTTTAGATTAAAAGTTCGCCATAGCTGCAACTTCGCGTACTTCGTTTGTGTTCAACGACCAGACAAAGGCGTCACAGAACCCCACCTTGATCAATAAAGCTTTCATCTTATATTCGCAATATCCAGATTGCAATCTTAGTTTCTTGCTTATTCTTCGTTTGCTCGCAGGAAACAGACCCTCGTGGTCAGGTTGATCGTGCTCCGGCGTGGTCAATAACCTCTCGGAGTTGGTTTAGCGGTTGCTAAGGCGCGACGTCCTCGCACGTTCGTAGTCGGATCGTCAAAGTCGACTTCCACCAAAGCGAAATCCACCATCTCATCGAAAGACGGGACACCTTTGCCTCTATCAAATAATCAATTCAAAGATGCAATGTTGAATAAACGCTCAACGACAGTACTGTGCTGGTCCTAGGCTAGACCGGACTAGAGACGCGAGCCTAGAACACTAATGAGGTCACGGCGTAGCACAACTAGCATCAATGAAGGATACTAAGTAGCTCTTGACAGCAAGATATAAGTGAAGATCACAACAGCAGTGAAGATAATGAGGTGAAACAACAGCCAAGTAGGATATATCAACAACTTTGTCTCCAACTTTCCTCTGAAAAAGTTTGTGCCGATTTTTTTGTTTTTTTTTCTTCTCTCTTTTTTTTCCTCACACTTTTTTTTCTTTCTCTCCTTTTTTTTCTGACTTTTTTTCCCTTTTTTTTCTCTCGTTTTTTCTCTCTCTTTTTTTCTCCCTCTTTCCAAAACAAACTAGATAAGATGCAGATTGGATCAAGTGAAGATGTGAACGATCTCAACTATTATTATGACAATGAATGGTGGGTAGCACGTGGTGGAAATTGATGGATGGGTGGTGGACAGCGGAAGAGATAATGATGCAGCGGTGGCGTGACTAATGTGAACAGAACTCGAAACTCTAAACGAACTAGACACTAAGACCAGCAACTCGACACGACGATGCAATCGATAATTCAACTATGCAATCAATGAAAAGAAAATTGCAAAGGCTCAGACTGGCTTGGACCAAGGATGAATAGATCTAACTCTTTTTTGTGGCTTTTTCTTGGACAATAGGTAAGAAAGTAAATCTAATCTAGGAAAACTGGAAATTCTCACCGAGCAACCTGAAAACTGATACCACTTGATAGAGGCGAGGGTCCCGATCTTTCGATGAGATGATAACTATCGATTTGGTGGAGACGACTTTGACAATCCGACTATAAACGTGCACGACGTTGCGCCTTAGCAATCGCTAAACCAATCTCCTGAGGTTACTGATGATGCTGGAAGCACGGTCAGCCTGACCACGAAGGTCTATTCCTGCAAGCAATCGAAGAACGAGCAAGAATATGATAAAGCAATCTGAATATTGCAAATATATATGAAGTATTGATAATGGTGGGGATCCAGAAGCGGTCTTGGTCTGGTCGTTGGACACAAACGAAATACACGAAGTTGCAATGGCTAACTTTTAACTAAACAAATCCCAAGGAAAAGCTACTAGATGGATCTACTTATATAGGAGCAAGGGGTGGCGGCCAAGGAGGTGGAAGGACGTCCCAAGGCAGCCTAAAACTAAATCTAGGTCGTACAAGGCCAATGGGCCCAAGTGGAGGTGATGTAACACCTTTGGACTTGTAGTTTGACTCGGATTCTGCTGCAGCATCAGATTGTTTCGTCCACAACTCAACGCTCCGGATGAATTTGAAGGTGATTCCAATTGGGTTGGAAAGTGCACGAAATCTAGTTTCCAACAAAAAAAGAATCACCCAATTCGGAGTCCGTATGAAAAACTTGTGTGCGTTTTGAGTCAGGTGTGTCTGTGCAGTCCGAATCTGAATCCAGAACGTGAGAGACTTGGACTCTATCTTCTCTTGGGCCAAAAGTGACGTGAGAGAACTTTTTGGACAGCAAATAAACATCTCTTTCTTCCTTATCTTCATATGTGGATTGTACAAATGTCCCATACACCTGCAATTAGACAAAACACAAAAGTGTGTGAAGTATTTTTGTTCTGGATAACATAAATAGATTATTGAATAGTTTGCACTAGAAATCACCTGACAAATATGCATATATGCAATATTTTTGGTCATATCCAAGGTAGTCATGTCCTCATCAGTATCTCTTGAATATCACGGTTTAATCCTCCCCAAAATCTATCCATAAAATCATCTTCACTTTCTTCTAAAGAGGAATGCAACAAGGTAGTTTGTAAATCATCATAATATTTTGTTACAGTTTCACTACCTTGTTTTAAGTGTTGCAACTTCTTAATCATGTCACGAGTATAATAAGCAGGGACGAAATTTTGTCGCATGGCAAGTTTCAAATCATCCCAAGTAGTAGGTATATAATCAGGGTGTAACCGACAATATTCACTCCACCAAACCAAAGCATAACCAGTGAAAGAACCAACCACAACATTAACCTTTTTATGTTCATCGAAATTATGGGAAGCAAATATATTTTTTATGTCGAACTCCCATTCAATATATGATGAGGACATCAATACAATTGTTACACCCACAGCCCCTGCTGCTATACATACTGGACCAATTACTAGAGCTCGTGCACGCCAACTAAATTACCAGGTACTTTCGTTTCTTGGTAATGATTCTAATGTTCATGAGAATATGATGCTGCCTAAATTGGATACATTTGTTTTGCTTACAAATGAAGGGCCTAGCTTGGAGAAGGATGAACATTGGAGCAAGAACAAGCATGGAGATGATGGCATGCGCAAGGGGAACAATAACGGAGTTACAAGTGATGATTTCAGGACTTTGAAGCCACCATAATGGGTGCATGAAGCCTTGGACGAAATATACAAGATGCCACTTCCTAAATTTCGTTCCGAGGCTATTTTAGGTGCTGCGTCAGCTTATTATTGGGCCAGGCCCATGTAATTTCGAAATACATAAGTATAGGCTATTTTTAGAGTCCGTATGTGTGGGGAAACAAGAGATAGGGTTGATTTCGGACCCCTCCACCAAGGGCCACGAAATTCCCCCCTCTTCCTCCATATATACAGCCCTTAGGGCATCGTTTAGACTTTGGGTTTTGTTTAGATTAAAAGTTCGCCATAGCTGCAACTTCGCGTACTTCGTTTGTGTTCAACGACCAGACAAAGGCGTCACAGAACCCCATCTTGATCAATAAAGCTTTCATCTTATATTCGCAATATCCAGATTGCAATCTTAGTTTCTTGCTTGTTCTTCGTTTGCTCGCAGGAAACAGACCCTCGTGGTCAGGTTGATCGTGCTCCGGCGTGGTCAATAACCTCTCGGAGTTGGTTTAGCGATTGCTAAGGCGCGACGTCCTCGCACGTTCGTAGTCGGATCGTCAAAGTCGACTTCCACCAAAGCGAAATCCACCATCTCATCGAAAGACGGGACACCTTTGCCTCTATCAAGTGGTATCAGATTTCCAGGTTGCTCGGTGAGATTTTACAGTTTTTTCATAGTTTAGATCGAGTCTGTTCTTCATACCTATAGTCCACGAAAAAGCCACAAAAAAAATTATTAGGGTTAGTTCATCATATCCGAACCAATCTGAGCCTTTGCATAATCTTTTTAGGGTTTTGCTTTGTTGAATTTGCGGTTGCATCGTCGTTTCTAGTTGCTGGTCTTAGAGTCTAGTCTTTTAGAGTTTCGAGTTCTGGTCATAAGTTGTCACGCCGCCGCCGCACCATCATCATCGCCCCTGCCATCTACCACCACCGTTTATCCGCCACCGCTTCGAATCCGTATCCATATACCACCACAGCTGTCATATACCACCACCGCTGCCACCTACCACCATATATCCACCACCAATCCGAGTTCTTGTCATATTAGGTTTGTTTTCGAGATCCATCTAGATTCCGATTCGTGTTTCCTTGCCGGAGTAGGTTTCGGAAAAAGAAAAGAGCGCAAAAAAAAAGAGCGAAAAAAAATTTTCCAGAGTGTGCTTTTCCCTTGTTTAAGTGCCGCGCCGTGATTTTGTTAGTGTTCTAGGCTCGCGTCTCTAGCACAGTCTAGCCTAGGACCAGCACAGTACCGTCGTTGAGCGTTTATTCAACTTTGCATCTCTGAATTGATTATTGCTGACCCTTTTTGCTACCATATTATAAGCCTTCCCAGCTCCACATACATCTACGTCGTGCGTTTGACTCTCCCTGGTAATCGCTCTATCCAAGCTTTGAGAGTTTTTGACTACAACGGTTGCCGATCACCGCCTGCTGCTGGGTAAGAACTGGTAAGAATTTGAGATTTGCTTGACGGATTTGTGACACCCACCACCACCACTTGTTCGTAGTCTGTAGGATCATATTCTTGTGTGTTTCTATTGCTGCTAACCATGCCAGGATCACAAGCCGACGAGATTGACTGGGAGAATTTATCGAACAAGGAGCTTCATGATAAGTTTCAGCAAATGATGACTGAACAGGTGCAAGATGTGCTGAACAATTTTGAAGAGGCCATGGAGAAGATCACTGGCTTTGAGAAGACGTTCGAAACAAAGCTCGATAACAAGTTTAATGAATTGCTCGCGCGTCTTCCACCACCACCACGTATTTCGAAATTACATGGGCCTGGCCCAATAATAAGGTGACGCAGCACCTAAAATAGCCTCGGGACGAAATTTATGAAGTGGCATCTTGTATATTTCGTCCAAGGCTTCATGCACCCATTATGGTGGCTTCAAAGTCCTGAAATCATCACTTGTAACTCCATTCTTGTTCCCCTTGCGCATGCCATCATCTCCATGCTTGTTCTTGCTCCAATGTTCATCCTTCTCCAAGCTAGGCCCTTCATTTGTAAGCAAAACAAATGTATCCAATTTAGGCAGCATCATATTCTCATGAACATTAGAATCATTACCAAGAAACGAAAGTACCTGGTAATTTAGTTGGCGTGCACGAGCTCTAGTAATTGGTCCAGTATGTATAGCAGCAGGGGCTGTGGGTGTAACAATTGTATTGATGTCCTCATCATCCTCCCCTTCTTGAAATGAAGTCGTCCTCGACGGAAGTTCATCTTCCCCACCCAAATAAGGCTTCAAATCTGCAATGTTAAAAGTGGGACTAACCCCAAAATCTGCAGGCAGCTCAAGTTTATCTGCATTATCATTTATTTTCTCTAACACCTTAAAGGGACCATCAGCACGTGGCATTAGGTTTGATTTGCGCAAATCAGGAAATCTATCCTTACGCAAATGTAACCAAACAAGATCTCCAGGTGCAAACACAACATGTTTTCTACCCTTATCTCCAGCAAGTTTATATTTAGCATTCATACGCTCAATGTTTTCCTTAGTTAACTCATGCATTTTTAAAATCAATTCAGCACGTTGTTTAGCATCAAAATTAACCTTCTCCGAAGATGGAAGAGGCAACAAATCAATAGGTGCACGAGGTAGGAAACCATACACAACTTCAAAAGGGCACATCTTAGTAGTAGAATGCAATGAACGATTATAAGCAAATTCAATATGAGGCAAGCATTCCTCCCACATTTTCTTATTATTCTTCAAAACAGCCCTAAGCATAGTACACAACGTTCTATTGACTACTTCAGTTTGTCCATCAGTTTGGGGGTGACAAGTAGTACTAAAAAGCAGTTTAGTCCCCAACTAGCCCATAAACATCTCCAAAAGTGGCTAAGAAATTTAGTATCACGATCTGAAACAATAGTATTTGGCACACCATGCAAGCGAATAATTTCACGAAAGAACAAATCAGCAACATTAACAACATCATCGCTTTTATGACATGGTATAAAGTGTGCCATTTTCGAGAATCTATCCACGACAACAAATATGCTATCCCTCCCCTTCTTTGTTCGAGGTAAACCTAAAACAAAGTCCATAGATATATCCTCCCAAGGAACACTAGGTACAGGCAAAGGCATATATAAACCATGAGGATTGAGTCGTGACTTAGCTTTTTGACATGTAGTACATCGAGCAATAAAACGCTCAACATCCCGTCTCATCTTTGGCCAAAAGAAATGTGTAGCAAGTACGTCCTCCGTCTTCTTCACGCCAAAATGTCCCATTAATCCTCCTCCATGCGCTTCCTGCAACAACAAAAGACGAACGGAGCTAGCTGGAATGCATAGCTTGTTAGCACGAAACACAAGTCCATCGTTAACGACAAACTTGTTCCACATTCTTCCTTCTTTACAATTCTGCATTACATCTTTAAAATCAGCATCATGCACATATTGATCTTTGATGGTCTCCAAACCAAATATTTTGAAGTCAAGTTGTGAAAGCATAGTATAGCGACGAGACAATGCATCAGCAATAACATTTTCTTTTCCCTTCTTGTGTTTAATGACGTAAGGGAAAGTCTCAATGAATTCAACCCATTTAGCATGTCTACGATTCAGTTTAGCTTGACTTTTAATATGTTTCAAAGATTCATGATCAGAATGTATAACAAATTCTTTGGGCCATAAATAATGTTGCCATGTTTCTAAAGTCCGAACAAGAGCATATAATTCTTTATCATAAGTAGAATAATTCAGACTAGGCCCACTCAATTTTTCAGAAAAGTATGCAACAGGTTTGCCATCTTGTAATAACACACCTCCTAATCCAATTCCACTAGCATCACATTCAAGCTCAAAAGTCTTATTAAAATCAGGAAGTTGGAGTAAAGGAGCATGTGTCAACTTATCTTTCTACACCGTGTGCGTTTGACTCTCCCTGGTAATCGCTCTATCCAAGCTTTGAGAGTTTTTGACTACAACGGTTGCCGATCACCGCCTGCTGCTGGGTAAGAACTGGTAAGAATTTGAGATTTGCTTGACGGATTTGTGACACCCACCACCACCACTTGTTCGTAGTCTGTAGGATCATATTCTTGTGTGTTTCTATTGCTGCTAACCATGCCAGGATCACAAGCTGACGAGATTGACTGGGAGAATTTATCGAACAAGGAGCTTCATGATAAGTTTCAGCAAATGATGACTGAACAGGTGCAAGATGTGCTGAACAATTTTGAAGAGGCCATGGAGAAGATCACTGGCCTTGAGAAGACGTTCGAAACAAAGCTCGATAACAAGTTTAATGAATTGCTCGCGCGTCTTCCACCACCACCACCCGCTGCACCTAACGCACCTCTCCAACAACAACAACAACGACTACCTCCACGTCGCGAAGCAGACCTCCGCCGAGCAAGCCGTGTTCCTCTTGCGTTTGGCCAAACTGTTGGTGCTGCTGTTGATACTTCTGTGGCTCCTGCTGCTGATGCGAAGGAGGATGATTATGTGGGAGATTATGAGGATGAGGTTGATCAAAATCAACAATACGTGCAGCCACCTGTACCACCACCAGCAGGTCGACCTCAGGTATATATTCGTAATGGTAGGCCTGCACCACCACCTCAGGTACGAGATGATGTCCATATTCCTAAACTGAAATTGAATATTCCACCATTTGAGGGTAGATATGTTCCTGATATATATCTTACTTGGGAGTTAGAAACTGAACAACGATTTACATGTTTACAATATCCTGAGGAGAGACGAGTTGCTGCTGCCGTTTGTGCTTTCACTAGTTTTGCATGTGTATGGTGGTCTGAACATTGTAGATTATATCCTATTCCAACTACTTGGGCTGCTTTGAAAACTGCTATGCGTACGCGTTGGGTTCCACCATATTATCAACGTGAATTGCTTCAAAAATTGCAGCGTTTAAGACAAGGGAAAATTTTTGTAGAAGAATATTATCAGGAATTACAAACTGGCATGATTAGATGTGGTATTGTTGAGGAGAATAAAGCTATGCTTGCACGTTTTCTGGGTGGATTAAATAGAGAGATTCAGACCATTCTAGACTATAAGGAGTATACTAATATCACTCGTTTATTCCATCTTGCTTGTAAAGCTGAACGTGAAGTGCAGGATCGACAAGCATTGGGGCGAACTAACTTTTCTGCAGGCCGACCTTCATCATGGACACCACGTGCATCTTCTACTTCAACTGCACCAGCACCTCCATCAGGTGCCACCTCCAGCCGTGATACAAGAAAACAGGCACAACCACCATTATCTGCCAAGAGCGCACCTGCGGGGCCTGCACAGCGTTCTTCTTCTTCCATGGCATCAACAGGGCACACAAGTGATATTATTTGTCGTCGTTGTAAGGGAGGAGGTCATTATGCGAGAGAATGCAAATCTCCGCGTGTGATGATTGCTACCGCGGATGGTGGATATGAGTCCGCTAGTGACTATGATGAGGAGACTTTGGCTCTTATTACACGTGAAGAACATGGTGGAGATGATTCTGATCATGAGACGCAATACATGGCTCCTGAAGACGCTGACAGGTATGAATGTTTAGTTGCTCAACGTGTTTTGAGTGTGCAGGTCACACAAGCTGAGCAAAATAAGAGGCACAATTTGTTCCATACCAAGGGAGTTGTGAAGGAACGTTCTGTACGCGTCATCATAGACGGAGGGAGCTGCAACAACTTGGCTAGCATGGAGATGGTGGAGAAGCTTTCTCTCACCACAAGACCACATCCACATCCTTACTACATCCAATGGTTCAACAACAGCGGCAAGGTTAAGGTAACACGTACTGTTCGTGTGCATTTTAGTATCTCTACATATGCTGATTATGTTGATTGTGATGTGGTACCTATGCAAGCATGTTCCTTATTACTTGGTAGACCATGTCAATTTGATAAAAATTCTGTACACCATGGTAGAAACAATCACTATACTCTTGTTCATAAGGATAAAAATATTACTTTGCTTCCTATGACTCCTGATTCCATTTTGAAAGATGATATTAATAGAGCTAATAAAGCAAAACAGGAGACGAATAAGAGTGAAAATCAGATTGTGGCAAAAGAATTTGAGCAACAAATGAAGCCTAATAATAAACCATCTAGTGTTGCTTCTGAAATTAAATTGAAAAGTGCATGTTTATTTGCCACCAAATCTGATATTGATGAGCTAGATTTCAGCAAATCCGTTTGCTATGCTTTTGTGTGCAAAGAGGCATTATTTTCATTCGAGGACGTGCCTTCCTCTTTGCCTCCTGCTGTCACTAACATTTTGCAGGAGTTCGCTGACGTCTTTCCACAAGACGTGCCACCGGGATTACCGCCTATTCGAGGGATTGAGCATCAAATTGACTTAATTCCCGGTGTTTCACTGCCAAACCGTGCACCATACCGTACCAATCCAGAGGAGACGAAGGAGATTATGCGTCAAGTACAAGAGCTTCTCGACAAAGGTTATATACGCGAATCCCTTAGTCCTTGTGCTGTTCCTATTATTCTAGTGCCGAAAAAGGATGGTACATCACGTATGTGTGTTGATTGTAGAGGCATTAATAATATTACTATTCGTTATCGTCATCCTATTCCTAGGCTAGATGATATGCTTGATGAATTGAGTGGCTCTACAATATTCTCCAAAGTTGATTTGCGTAGTGGATACCATCAAATTCGTATGAAATTGGGAGATGAATGGAAAACAGCATTTAAAACTAAGTTTGGATTATATGAGTGGTTAGTCATGCCTTTTGGGTTAACTAATGCGCCTAGTACTTTCATGAGACTAATGAACGAAGTTTTACGTGCTTTGATTGGACGATTTGTGGTAGTCTATTTTGATGATATACTGATTTATAGCAGATCTTTGGAGGAACATTTGGAACATTTACGTGCTGTTTTTATTGCTCTACGTGATGCACGTTTGTTTGGTAACTTTGGGAAGTGCACTTTTTGCATCGACCGAGTATCTTTTCTTGGCTATGTTGTTACTCCACAGGGAATTGAAGTTGACAAAGCCAAGATTGAAGCTATTGAGAGTTGGCCGCAGCCCAAAACGGTCACACAAGTGAGGACTTTTCTTGGCCTCGCTGGATTCTATAGACGTTTTGTGAGAGATTTCAGCACCATTGCTGCACCTCTCAACGAGCTTACAAAGAAGGATGTGCCTTTTGTTTGGGGTACCGCACAGGAAGAAGCCTTCACGGTATTGAAAGATAAGTTGACACATGCTCCTTTACTCCAACTTCCTGATTTTAATAAGACTTTTGAGCTTGAATGTGATGCTAGTGGAATTGGATTAGGAGGTGTGTTATTACAAGATGGCAAACCTGTTGCATACTTTTCTGAGAAATTGAGTGGGCCTAGTCTGAATTATTCTACTTATGATAAAGAATTATATGCTCTTGTTCGGACTTTAGAAACATGGCAACATTATTTATGGCCCAAAGAATTTGTTATACATTCTGATCATGAATCTTTGAAACATATTAAAAGTCAAGCTAAACTGAATCGTAGACATGCTAAATGGGTTGAATTCATTGAGACTTTCCCTTATGTCATTAAACACAAGAAGGGAAAAGAAAATGTTATTGCTGATGCATTGTCTCGTCGCTATACTATGCTTTCACAACTTGACTTCAAAATATTTGGTTTGGAGACCATCAAAGATCAATATGTGCATGATGCTGATTTTAAAGATGTAATGCAAAATTGTAAAGAAGGAAGAATGTGGAACAAGTTTGTTGTTAATGATGGATTTGTGTTTCGTGCTAACAAGCTATGCATTCCAGTTAGCTCCGTTCGTCTTTTGTTGTTGCAGGAGGCGCATGGAGGAGGATTAATGGGACACTTTGGTGTGAAGAAGACGGAGGACGTACTTGCTACACATTTCTTTTGGCCAAAGATGAGACGGGATGTTGAGCGTTTTATTGCTCGCTGCACTACATGTCAAAAAGCTAAGTCACGACTCAATCCTCATGGTTTATATATGCCTTTGCCTGTACCTAGTGTTCCTTGGGAGGATATATCTATGGACTTTGTTTTAGGTTTACCTCGAACAAAGAAGGGGAGGGATAGCATATTTGTTGTCGTGGATAGATTCTCGAAAATGGCACACTTTATACCATGTCATAAAAGCGATGATGTTGTTAATGTTGCTGATTTGTTCTTTCGTGAAATTATTCGCTTGCATGGTGTGCCAAATACTATTGTTTCAGATCGTGATACTAAATTTCTTAGCCACTTTTGGAGATGTTTATGGGCTAAGTTGGGGACTAAACTGCTTTTTAGTACTACTTGTCACCCCCAAACTGATGGACAAACTGTAGTAGTCAATAGAACGTTGCCTACTATGCTTAGGGCTGTTTTGAAGAATAATAAGAAAATGTGGGAGGAATGCTTGCCTCATATTGAATTTGCTTATAATCGTTCATTGCATTCTACTACTAAGATGTGCCGTTTTGAAGTTGTGTATGGTTTCCTACCTCGTGCACCTATTGATTTGTTGCCTCTTCCATCTTCGGAGAAGGTTAATTTTGATGCTAAACAACGTGCTGAATTGATTTTAAAAATGCATGAGTTAACTAAGGAAAACATTGAGCGCATGAATGCTAAATATAAACTTGCTGGAGATAAGGGTAGAAAACATGTTGTGTTTGCACCTGGAGATCTTGTTTGGTTACATTTGCGTAAGGATAGATTTCCTGATTTGCGCAAATCAAAGTTAATGCCACGTGCTGATGGTCCCTTTAAGGTGTTAGAGAAAATAAATGATAATGAATATAAACTTGAGCTGCCTGCAGATTTTGGGGTTAGTCCCACTTTTAACATTGCAGATTTGAAGCCTTATTTGGGTGAGGAAGATGAACTTCCGTCGAGGACGACTTCATTTCAAGAAGGGGAGGATGATGAGGACATCAATACAATTGTTACACCCACAGCCCCTGCTGCTATACATACTGGACCAATTACTAGAGCTCGTGCACGCCAACTAAATTACCAGGTACTTTCGTTTCTTGGTAATGATTCTAATGTTCATGAGAATATGATGCTGCCTAAATTGGATACATTTGTTTTGCTTACAAATGAAGGGCCTAGCTTGGAGAAGGATGAACATTGGAGCAAGAACAAGCATGGAGATGATGGCATGCGCAAGGGAAACAAGAACGGAGTTACAAGTGATGATTTCAGGAATTTGAAGCCACCATAATGGGTGCATGAAGCCTTGGACGAAATATACAAGATGCCACTTCATAAATTTCGTCCCGAGGCTATTTTAGGTGCTGCGTCACCTTATTATTGGGCCAGGCCCATGTAATTTCGAAATACATAAGTATAGGCTATTTTTAGAGTCCGTATGTGTGGGGAAACAAGAGATAGGGTTGATTTCGGACCCCTCCACCAAGGGCCACGAAATTCCCCCCCTCTTCCTCCATATATACAGCCCTTAGGGCATCGTTTAGACTTT
Organism: Triticum dicoccoides; assembly: GCF_002162155.2. Taxonomy (NCBI): domain Eukaryota; kingdom Viridiplantae; phylum Streptophyta; class Magnoliopsida; order Poales; family Poaceae; genus Triticum; species Triticum dicoccoides. The sequence goes on along the minus strand of NC_041380.1, from coordinate 226,044,409 downwards.
GGGTTTTGTTTAGATTAAAAGTTCGCCATAGCTGCAACTTCGCGTACTTCGTTTGTGTTCAACGACCAGACAAAGGCGTCACAGAACCCCACCTTGATCAATAAAGCTTTCATCTTATATTCGCAATATCCAGATTGCAATCTTAGTTTCTTGCTTGTTCTTCGTTTGCTCGCAGGAAACAGACCCTCGTGGTCAGGTTGATCGTGCTCCGGCGTGGTCAATAACCTCTCGGAGTTGGTTTAGCGATTGCTAAGGCGCGACGTCCTAGCACGTTCGTAGTCGGATCGTCAAAGTCGACTTCCACCAAAGCGAAATCCATCATCTCATCGAAAGACGGGACACCTCCGCCTCTATCATTTACCTCGAACAAAGAAGGGGAGGGATAGCATATTTGTTGTCGTGGATAGATTCTCGAAAATGGCACACTTTATACCATGTCATAAAAGCGATGATGCTGTTAATGTTGCTGATTTGTTCTTTCGTGAAATTATTCGCTTGCATGGTGTGCCAAATACTATTGTTTCAGATCGTGATACTAAATTTCTTAGCCACTTTTGGAGATGTTTATGGGCTAAGTTGGGGACTAAACTGCTTTTTAGTACTACTTGTCACCCCCAAACTGATGGACAAACTGAAGTAGTCAATAGAACGTTGTCTACTATGCTTAGGGCTGTTTTGAAGAATAATAAGAAAATGTGGGAGGAATGCTTGCCTCATATTGAATTTGCTTATAATCGTTCATTGCATTCTACTACTAAGATGTGCCCTTTTGAAGTTGTGTATGGTTTCCTACCTCGTGGACCTATTGATTTGTTGCCTCTTCCATCTTCGGAGAAGGTTAATTTTGATGCTAAACAACGTGCTGAATTGATTTTAAAAATGCATGAGTTAACTAAGGAAAACATTGAGCGTATGAATGCTAAATATAAACTTGCTGGAGATAAGGGTAGAAAACATGTTGTGTTTGCACCTGGAGATCTTGTTTGGTTACATTTGCGTAAGGATAGATTTCCTGATTTGCGTAAATCAAAGCTAATGCCACGTGCTGATGGTCCCTTTAAGGTGTTAGAGAAAATAAATGATAATGCATATAAACTTGAGCTGCCTGCAGATTTTGGGGTTAGTCCCACTTTTAACATTGCAGATTTGAAGCCTTATTTGGGTGAGCAAGATGAACTTCCGTCGAGGACGACTTCATTTCAAGAAGGGGAGGATGATGAGGACATCAATACAATTGTTACACCCACAGCCCCTGCTGCTATACATACTGGACCAATTACTAGAGCTCGTGCACGCCAACTAAATTACCAGGTACTTTCGTTTCTTGGTAATGATTCTAGTGATCATGAGAATATGATGCTGCCTAAATTGGATACATTTGTTTTGCTTACAAATGAAGGGCCTAGCTTGGAGAAGGATGAACATTGGAGCAAGAACAAGCATGGAGATGATGGCATGCGCAAGGGAAACAAGAACGGAGTTACAAGTGATGATTTCAGGACTTTGAAGCCACCATAATGGGTGCATGAAGCCTTGGACGAAATATACAAGATGCCACTTCCTAAATTTCGTTCCGAGGCTATTTTAGGTGCTGCGTCACCTTATTATTGGGCCAGGCCCATGTAATTTCGAAATACATAAGTATAGGCTATTTTTAGAGTCCGTATGTGTGGGGAAACAAGAGATAGGGTTGATTTCGGACCCCTCCACCAAGGGCCACGAAATTCCCCCCTCTTCCTCCATATATACAGCCCTTAGGGCATCGTTTAGACTTTGGGTTTTGTTTAGATTAAAAGTTCGCCATAGCTGCAACTTCGCGTACTTCGTTTGTGTTCAACGACCAGACAAAGGCGTCACAGAACCCCATCTTGATCAATAAAGCTTTCATCTTATATTCGCAATATCCAGATTGCAATCTTAGTTTCTTGCTTGTTCTTCGTTTGCTCGCAGGAAACAGACCCTCGTGGTCAGGTTGATCGTGCTCCGGCGTGGTCAATAATCTCTCGGAGTTGGTTTAGCGATTGCTAAGGCGCGACGTCCTCGCACGTTCGTAGTCGGATCGTCAAAGTCGACTTCCACCAAAGCGAAATCCACCATCTCATCGAAAGACGGGACACCTTTGCCTCTATCAATATATAAAGCAGGTTTAAAACGGCCATTAAATGGTGGTATAGATACATTAACCTGATCATGTGCATTTGGATGTTTGTGCACCTCTCGTGACGGTTGTGGTATTTGCAAAGGTGGTGGCACGTCTCCCGCGATCGACAAAGCCCATGAATTGACTCTGGATCCTGTCATGATTAGTAGAACAAGAAACAAAACCCAAAAATAATGTTCCTATAACTACTAGGATGTGGTGGTAAAATGCTCACAGTAAAGCAAATATCAATGTCTTACAAGTTCTTATCATGCAGCAGGAGGTGATCGGCAACCAGCGGTGTCAAGTAACTCCGAATATTGAGTAAAGCGATTGCCAGGGGAGCGTACGTATACACGGTGTAGAAATATGTGGAGCTGGGTTGGCTATATATGGTAGCAAAAGATTGGCAATAATCAATTCAAAGATGCAATGTTGAATAAACGCTCAACGACGGTACTGTGCTGGTCCTAGGCTAGACCGGACTAGAGACGCGAGCCTAGAACTCTAATAAGGTCACGGCGTAGCACAACTAGCATCAATGAAGGATACTAAGTAGCTCTTGACATCAAGATATAAGTGAAGATCACAACGGCAGTGAAGATAATGATGAAAAATAACTGCCAAGCAGGATATACAACAACTCTCTCTCCAACTTTCCTCTTGAAAAGTTTGAGACAATTTTCTGATAAATTCTTTCAAAGAATGCTACTAACTCAAGCTTTCCAATGCAAAAAGAATCACTCAATTCCGAGTTGATATGAGGAGTCAAAGAATTCTAAAACTGGCCTGAAAAATTGGAACAAGCTGTGTTCACGAACTTCGGAGGGCAAAAAGACCTATTTAGAAGCCGATTTTGAGGTGTCAAATATTGAGATTGCTTCTGCAACTATTTAGATGCGGCTCGTCGCTATCTTCAATTTGAGTACTCACGGAGCCAAAATGGACTTCGTATGAGGAAGATACACCTGTTTTACTGAAACGTGCGCAAAACAGATTCCAATCCGAATTCAGGTACGAGATTGATTCTAGATAGATCCAATTTTTTTTTTCTCTCTTTTTTTTCTCACGCTTTTTTTTCTTTTTCTTCTCCCTCTTTTTCTTTTTTTTTCTTTCCTTTTTTCTCTCTTTTTTTTCTTTATCTTCTTTTTCTCCCTCTTTCCAAGACAAACTAGATAAGATGCAGATTCGATCAGGCGAAGATGTGAGTGACCTCAACTATGATTATGACAATAAACAGTGCGTAGCACGTGGTGGAAATTGGTGGATGGGATGGTGGACAGCGGATGGGATAATGATGCAGCGACTGCGTGACTAATGTGAACAGAACTCGAAACTCTAAAGGAACTAGACACTAAGACCAGCAACTCGACACGGCGATGCAACCGATAATTCAATAATGCAAACAATGAAAAGAAAATTGCAAAGGCTCAGTCTGGCTAGGACAAAGGATGAATAGATCTAACTTTTGTTTTGTGGCTTTTTCTTGGACAATAGGTAAGAAAATAAATCTAATCTAGGAAAAACTGGAAATTCTCACCGAGCAACCTGAAAACTGATACCACTTGATAAAGGCGGGGTGTCCCGATCTTTCGATGAGATGATAACTATTGATTTGGTGGAGACGACTTTGACGATCCGACTACAAACGTGCAACGACGTTGTGCCTTAGCAATCGCTAAACCAACTCCGAGAGGTTATTGACCACGCCGGAGCACGATCAACCTGACCACGAAGGTCTATTCCTGCAAGCAATCGAAGAACAAGCAAGAATATGATAAAAGCAATCTGAATATCGCGAATATGTATGAAGTATTGATAAGGGTGGGGATCCGAAAAGTGGTCTTGGTCTGGTCGTTGGACACAAACGAAGCACACGAAGTTGCAATGGCTAACTTTTAACTAAACAAATCCCAAGGAAAAGCTACTAGATGGATCTACTTATATAGGAGCAAGGGGTGGCGGCCAAGGAGGTGGGAGGACGTCCCAAGGCAGCCTAAAACTAAATCTAGGTCGTACAAGGCCAATGGGCCCAAGTGGAGGTGATGTAACACCTTTGGACTTGTAGTTTGACTCGGATTCTGCTGCAGCATCAGATTGTTTCGTCCACAACTCAACGCTCCGGACGAATTTGAAGGTGATTCCAATTAGGTTGGAAAGTGCACGAAATCTAGTCTCCAACAAAAAAAGAATCACCCAATTCGGAGTCCGTGTGAAAAACTTGTGTGCGTTTTGAGTCAGGTATGTCTGTGCAGTCCGAATCTGAATCCAGAACGTGAGAGACTTGGACTCTATCTTCTCTTGGGCCAAAAGTGACGTGAGAGAACTTTTTGGACAGCAAATAAACATCTCTTTCTTCCTTATCTTCATATGTGGATTGTACAAATGTCCCATACACCTGCAATTAGACAAAACACAAAAGTGTGTGAAGTATTTTTATTCTGGATAACATAAATAGATTATTGAATAGTTTGCACTAGAAATCACCTGACAAATATGCATATATGCAATATTTTTGGTCATATCCAAGGTAGTCATGTCCTCATCAAAGATGCTCTTAACGTTAGAGTTGAAAAACTTCTAGTTGATCATACAAGACTTGTTGAGGAGCATGAGTTCCTTGTGATTAGTTCCAAGGTTGTCAAAGGTGACCTCATTGCTCTCACCGAGTCTTATGCTCAATTAAAATCTACAACCATTAAGGCTCTCACTTCCGTACCTCATATTGATTTAAATGATGATGCTTGTACGGCTAACTTTGCTCATGATTGCACCTCCCTTCAAGAGGAAAATAAGAAGTTGAAAGCTTAAATTGAGAAAGGGCTTGTATCATGCATCCAAGGGGAGAAAAACCTAAACGATCTCTTGAGCAACCAAAAGGAGTGTGTTGCCAAGGAGGGAGTTGGGTTTAATCCCGCATCTAAGAGTGCTAAGAACGAGAAGAAGAAGAACAACAAGAAGATCGGTCTGACTCCTTCCCCTCCCCAAAAGGTAGTGTCTGTGCAAGAAGGGTACAAGGATAAGGAGAAGGAAATGAAGGGTGTTGGGAATGGTAAGGTCATTAAGGACAAGGCTATTCCCAAGAATTTTGCCGGCAAGAACAATCCATCATATGTTCTCATGAGAGGAGATGATGGCTATACCTTTGCAAAATTTGTTGGAACTAACTATGATGATTATGCTTGGACTATTTGGGTTCCCAAGACCCTTGTTGCTAACTCAACAGGACCCATTGCAAAATGGGTACCTATAACCAAAGCTTGATTATTGTAGGATTATGTCTCCGGTGGAACTCAATGGGTGATCGATAGTGGATGCACCAATCATATGACCGGAGAAAGGGAGATGTTTGTGGAGTTCGTTGATTCACTCAAGGCCTCTTCGAACATATCCTTCGATGACAATAGAAAGGGAAAGGTATTGGGTTTGGGCAAGGTGGTAATCTCTAAGATTCATCTCTTGCAAATGTCATGCTTGTCCAATTCCTTCACTACAATTTACTTTCAACTATTCAATTGGCTCGTGCCGGACATGATTCACATTTTGGTGAATTCCATGTGACCGTCTTTAAGAGGAGCAATCTCAAAGTGGTCTTTGTTGGGCATGTTGAAGACAACCTGATGAGGACATGACTACCTTGGATATGACCAAAAATATTGCATATATGCATATTTGTCAAGTGATTTCTAGTGCAAACTATTCAATAATCTATTTATGTTATCCAGAACAAAAATACTTCACACACTTTTGTGTTTTGTCTAATTGCGGGTGTATGGGACATTTGTACAATCCACATATGAAGATAAGCAAGAAAGAGATGTTTATTTGCTGTCCAAAAAGTTCTCTCACGTCACTTTTGGTTCAAGAGAAGATAGAGTCCAAGTCTCTCACGTTCTGGATTCAGATTCGGACTGCACAGACACACCTGACTCAAAACGCACACAAGTTTTTCATACGGACTCCGAATTGGGTGATTCTTTTTTTTGTTGGAAACTAGATTTCTTGCACTTTCCCACCCAATTGGAATCACCTTCAAATTCGTCCGGAGCGTTGAGTTGTGGACGAAACAATCTGATGTTGCAACAGAATCCGAGTCAAACTACAAGTCCAAAGGTGTTACATCACCTCCACTTGGGCCCATTGGCCTTGTACGACCTAGATTTAGTTTTAGGCTGCCTTGGGACGTCCTCCCACCTCCTTGGCCGCCACCCTTTGCTCCTATATAAGTAGATCCATCTAGTAGCTTTTCCTTGGGATTTGTTTAGTTAAAAGTTAGCCATTGCAACTTCGTGTACTTCGTTTGTGTCCAACGACCAGACCAAGACCACTTACGGATCCCCACCTTTATCAATACTTCATATATATTCGCAATATTCAGATTGCTTTTATCATATTCTTGCTCGTTCTTCGATTGCTTGCAGGAATAGACCTTCGTGGTCAGGTTGATCGTGCTCCGGCGTGGTCAATAACCTCAGGAGATTGGTTTAGCGATTGCTAAGGCGCAACGTCGTGCACGTTTGTAGTCAGATCATCAAAGTCGTCTCCACCAAATCGATAGTTATCATCTCATCGAAAGATCGGGACACCCTCGCCTCTATCAAGTGGTATCAGTTTTCAGGTTGCTCGGTGAGAATTTCCAGTTTTCCTAGATTAGATTTATTTTTTTACCTATTGTCCAAGAAAAAGCCACAAAAAAAAGTTAGATCTGTTCATCCTTTATCCAAGCCAGTCTGAGCCTTTGCAATTTTCTATTCATTGCTTGCATAGTTGAATTATCGGTTGCATCGTCATTTCAGTTGCTGGTCTTATTGTCTAGTTCCTTTAGAGTTTCGAGTTCTGTTCACATTAGTCACGCCGCCGCTGCATCATTATCCCTTCCGCCGTCCATCATCCCATCTATTAATTTCCACCACGTGCTACGCACTGTTCATTGTCATAATCATATTTGAGGTCATTCACATCTTCGCCTAATCCAATCTGCATCTTATCTAGTTTGTCTTGGAAAGAGGGAGAAAAAAAAGATAGAGAAAAAAAACGAGAGAAAAAAAAAAAGAAAGGTGATAGAGGCAAAGGTGTCCCGTCTTTCGATGAGATGGTGGATTTCGCTTTGGTGGAAGTCGACTTTGACGATCCGACTACGAACGTGCGAGGACGTCGCGCCTTAGCAATCGCTAAACCAACTCCGAGAGGTTATTGACCACGCCGGAGCACGATCAACCTGACCACGAGGGTCTGTTTCCTGCGAGCAAACGAAGAACAAGCAAGAAACTGAGATTGCAATCTGGATATTGCGAATATAAGATGAAAGCTTTATTGATCAAAGTGGGGTTCTGTGACGCCTTTGTCTGGTCGTTGAACACAAACGAAGTACGCGAAGTTGCAGCTATGGCGAACTTTTAATCTAAACAAAACCCAAAGTCTAAACGATGCCCTAAGGGCTGTATATATGGAGGAAGAGGGGGGAATTTCGTGGCCCTTGGTGGAGGGGTCCGAAATCAACCCTATCTCTTGCTTCCCCACACATACGGACTCTAAAAATAGCCTATACTGATGTATTTCGAAATTACATGGGCCTGGCCCAATAATAAGGTGACGCAGCACCTAAAATAGCCTCGGGACGAAATTTATGAAGTGGCGTCTTGTATATTTCGTCCAAGGCTTCATGCACCCATTATGGTGGCTTCAAAGTCCTGAAATCATCACTTGTAACTCCGTTCTTGTTTCCCTTGCGCATGCCATCATCTCCATGCTTGTTCTTGCTCCAATGTTCATCCTTCTCCAAGCTAGGCCCTTCATTTGTAAGCAAAACAAATGTATCCAATTTAGGCAGCATCATATTCTCATGAACATTAGAATCATTACCAAGAAACGAAAGTACCTGGTAATTTAGTTGGCGTGCACGAGCTCTAGTAATTGGTCCAGTATGTAAAGCAGCAGGGGCTGTGGGTGTAACAATTGTATTGATGTCCTCATCATCCTCCCCTTCTTGAAATGAAGTCGTCCTCGACGGAAGTTCATCTTCCTCACCCAAATAAGGCTTCAAATCTGCAATGTTAAAAGTGGGACTAACCCCAAAATCTGCAGGCAGCTCAAGTTTATATGCATTATCATTTATTTTCTCTAACACCTTAAAGGGACCATCAGCACGTGGCATTAACTTTGATTTGCGCAAATCAGGAAATCTATCCTTACGCAAATGTAACCAAACAAGATCTCCAGGTGCAAACACAACATGTTTTCTACCCTTATCTCCAGCAAGTTTATATTTAGCATACATGCGCTCAATGTTTTCCTTAGTTAACTCATGCATTTTTAAAATCAATTCAACACGTTGTTTAGCATCAAAATTAACCTTCTCCAAAGATGGAAGAGGCAACAAATCAATAGGTGCACGAGGTAGGAAACCATACACAACTTCAAAAGGGCACATCTTAGTAGTAGAATGCAATGAACGATTATAAGCAAATTCAATATGAGGCAAGCATTCCTCCCACATTTTCTTATTATTCTTCAAAACAGCCCTAAGCATAGTAGACAACGTTCTATTGACTACTTCAGTTTGTCCATCAGTTTGGGGGTGACAAGTAGTACTAAAAAGCAGTTTAGTCCCCAACTTAGCCCATAAACATCTCAGAAAAGTGGCTAAGAAATTTAGTATCACGATCTAAAACAATAGTATTTGGCACACCATGCAAGCGAATAATTTCACGAAAGAACAAATCAGCAACATTAACAGCATCATCGCTTTTATGACATGGTATAAAGTGTGCCATTTTCGAGAATCTATCCACGACAACAAATATGCTATCCCTCCCCTTCTTTGTTCGAGGTAAACCTAAAACAAAGTCCATAGATATATCCTCCCAAGGAACACTAGGTACAGGCAAAGGCATATATAAACCATGAGGATTGAGGCGTGACTTAGCTTTTTGACATGTAGTGCAGCGAGCAATAAAACGCTCAACATCCCGTCTCATCTTTGGCCAAAAGAAATGTGTAGCAAGTACGTCCTCCGTCTTCTTCTCGCCAAAGTGTCCCATTAATCCTCCTCCATGCGCCTCCTGCAACAACAAAAGACGAACGGAGCTAGCTGGAATGCATAGCTTGTTAGCACGAAACACAAATCCATCGTTAACAACAAACTTGTTCCACATTCTTCCTTCTTTACAATTATGCATTACATCTTTAAAATCAGCATCATGCACATATTGATCTTTGATGGTCTCCAAACCAAATATTTTGAAGTCAAGTTGTGAAAGCATAGTATAGCGACGAGACAAAGCATCAGCAAAAACATTTTCTTTTCCCTTCTTGTGTTTAATGACATAAGGGAAAGTCTCAATGAATTCAACCCATTTAGCATGTCTACGATTCAGTTTAGCTTGACTTTTAATATGTTTCAATGATTCATGATCAGAATGTATAACAAATTCTTTGGGCCATAAATAATGTTGCCATGTTTCTAAAGTCCGAACAAGAGCATATAATTCTTTATCATAAGTAGAATAATTGAGACTAGGCCCACTCAATTTTTCAGAAAAGTATGCAACAGGTTTGCCATCTTGTAATAACACACCTCCTAATCCAATTCCACTAGCATCACATTCAAGCTCAAAAGTCTTATTAAAATCAGGAAGTTGGAGTAAAGGAGCATGTGTCAACTTATCTTTCAATACCGTGAAGGCTTCTTCCTGTGCGGTACCCCAAAGAAAAGGCACATCTTTCTTTGTAAGCTCATTGAGAGGTGCAGCAATGGTGCTGAAATCTCTCACAAAACACCTATAGAATCCAGCGAGGCCAAGAAAACTCCTCACGTGTGTGACCGTTTTGGGCTGCGGCCAACTCTCAATAGCTTCAATCTTGGCTTTATCAACTTCAATTCCCTGTGGAGTAACAACATAGCCAAGAAAAGATACTCGGTCGGTGCAAAAGGTGCACTTCCCAAGGTTACCAAACAAACGTGCATCACGTAGAGCAATAAAAACAACACGTAAACGTTCCAAATGTTCTTCCAAAGATCTGCTATAAATCAATATGTCATCAAAGTAAACTACCACAAATCGTCCAATGAAAGCACGTAAAACTTCGTTCATTAATCTCATGAAAGTACTAGGTGCATTAGTTAACCCAAAAGGCATGACTAACCACTCATATAATCCAAACTTAGTTTTAAATGCTGTTTTCCATTCATCTCCCAATTTCATACGAATTTGATGGTAGCCACTACGCAAATCAACTTTGGTGAATATTGTAGAGCCACTCAATTCATCAAGCATATCATCTAGCCTAGGAATAGGATGACGATAACGAATAGTAATATTATTAATGCCTCTACAATCAACACACATACGTGATGTACCATCCTTTTTCGGCACTAGAATAATAGGAACAGCACAAGGACTAAGGGATTCGCATATATAACCTTTGTCGAGAAGCTCTTGTACTTGACGCATAATCTCCTTCGTCTCCTCTAGATTGGTACGGTATGGTGCACGGTTTGGCAGTGAAGCACCGGGAATTAAGTCAATCTGATGCTCAATCCCTCGAATAGGCGGTAATCCCGGTGGCACGTCTTGTGGAAAAACGTCAGCGAACTCCTGTAAAATGTTAATGACAGCAGGAGGCAAAGAGGAAGGCACGTCCTCGAATGAAAATAATGCCTCTTTGCACACAAAAACATAGCAAACAGATTTGCTGAAATCTAGCTCATCAATATCAGATTTGGTGGCAAATAAACATGGACTTTTCAATTTAATTTCAGAAGCAACACTAGATGGTTTATTATTAGGCTTCATTTGTTGCTCAAATTCTTTTGCCACAATCTGATTTTCACTCTTATTCTTCTCCTGTTGTGCTTTATTAGCTCTATTAATATCATCTTTCAAAATGGAATCAGGAGTCATAGGAAGCAAAGTAATATTTTTATCCTTATGAACAAGAGTATAGTGATTGTTTCTACCATGGTGTACAGAATTTTTATCAAATTGCCATGGTCTACCAAGTAATAAGGAACATGCTTTCATAGGTACCACATCACAATCAACATAATCAGCATATGTAGAGATACTAAAATGCACACGAACAGTACGTGTTACCTTAACCTTGCCGCTGTTGTTGAACCATTGGATGTAGTAAGGATGTGGATGTGGTCTTGTGGTGAGAGAAAGCTTCTCCACCATCTCCATGCTAGCCAAGTTGTTGCAGCTCCCTCCGTCTATTATAACACGCACAGAACGTTCCTTCACAACTCCCTTGGTATGGAACAAATTGTGCCTCTGATTTTGCTCAGCTTGTGTGACCTGCACACTCAAAACACGTTGAGCAACTAAACATTCATACCTGTCAGCGTCTTCAGGAGCCATGTATTGCGTCTCATGATCAGAATCATCTCCACCATGTTCTTCACGTGTAATAAGAGCCAAAGTCTCCTCATCATAGTCACTAGCGGACTCATATCCACCATCCGCGGTAGCAATCATCACACGCGGAGATTTGCATTCTCTCGCATAATGACCTCCTCCCTTACAACGACGACAAATAATATCACTTGTGTGCCCTGTTGATGCCATGGAAGAAGAAGAACGTTGTGCAGGCCCCGCAGGTGCGCTCTTGGCAGATAATGGTGGTTGTGCCTGTTTTCTTGTATCACGGCTGGAGGTGGCACCGGATGGAGGTGCTGGTGCAATTGAAGTAGAAGATGCACGTGGTGTCCATGATGAAGGTCGGCCTGCAGAAAAGTTAGTTCGCCCCAATGCTTGTCGATCCTGCACTTCACGTTCAGCTTTACAAGCAAGATGGAATAAACGAGTGATATTAGTATACTCCTTATAGTCTAGAATGGTCTGAATCTGTCTATTTAATCCACCCAGAAAACGTGCAAGCATAGCTTCATTCTCCTCAACAATACCACATCTAATCATGCCAGTTTGTAATTCCTGATAATATTCTTCTACAGAATTTTTTCCTTGTCTTAAACGCTGCAATTTTTGAAGCAATTCACGTTGATAATATGGTGGAACCCAACGCGTACGCATAGCAGTTTTCAAAGCAGCCCAAGTAGTTGGAATAGGATATAATCTACAATGTTCAGACCACCATACACATGCAAAACTAGTGAAAGCACAAACAGCAGCAGCAACTCGTCTCTCCTCAGGATATTGTAAACATGTAAATCGTTGTTCAGTTTCTAACTCCCAAGTAAGATATATATCAGGAACATATCTACCCTCAAATGGTGGAATATTCAATTTCAGTTTAGGAATATGGACTTCATCTCGTACCTGAGGTGGTGGTGCAGGCCTACCATTACGAATATATACCTGAGGTCGACCTGCTGGTGGTGGTACAGGCGGCTGCACGTAGTGTTGATTTTGATCAACCTCATCCTCATAATCTCCCACATAATCATCCTCCTCCGCATCAGCAGCAGGAGCCACAGAAGTATCAACAGCAGCACCAACAGTTTGGCCAAATGCAAGAGGAACACGGCTTGCTCGGCGGAGGTCTGCTTCGCGATGTGGAGGTAGTCGTTGTTGTTGTTGTTGGAGAGGTGCGTTAGCTGCAGCGGGTGGTGGTGGTGGAAGACGCGCGAGCAATTCATTAAACTTGTTATCGAGCTTTGTTTCGAACGTCTTCTCAAAGCCAGTGATCTTCTCCATGGCCTCCTCAAAATTGTTCAGCACATCTTGCACCTGTTCAGTCATCATTTGCTGAAACTTATCATGAAGCTCCTTGTTCGATAAATTCTCCCAGTCAATCTCGTCGGCTTGTGATCCTGGCATGGTTAGCAGCAATAGAAACACACAAGAATATGATCCTACAGACTACGAACAAGTGGTGGTGGTGGGTGTCACAAATCCGTCAAGCAAATCTCAAATTCTTACCAGTTCTTACCCAGCAGCAGGCGGTGATCGGCAACCGTTGCAGTCAAAAACCCTCAAAGCTTGGATAGAGCGATTACCAGGGAGAGTCAAACGCACGACGTAGATGTATGTGGAGCTGGGAAGGCTTATAATATGGTAGCAAAAAGGGTCAGCAATAATCAATTCAGAGATGCAAAGTTGAATAAACGCTCAACGACGGTACTGTGCTGGTCCTAGGCTAGACTGTGCTAGAGACGCGAGCCTAGAACACTAACAAAATCACGGCGCGGCACGTAAACAAGGGAAAAGCACACTCTGGAATTTTTTTTTCGCTCTTCTTTTTTTTTTTTGCGAAAAATCACTATAATGGCGAGTGTCTCAAAACTCTTCTTAGCTCAAACTGACAGGATGGGCACGAAATTTTTTTTTGACCAATTTTTTTTTTGACTGCCCGGACCCATAAACTGGAAACGGGTCAAAAAAAACTTCCTATAATGGCACCTGTCTCAAAACACTCAGAAACACCTAAAAATAGGATAGCCAGAATTTTTTTCGAAAAATGCGTTTTCGAAAAATTTTGGGCCTAAACGGAGCGTGGCTACCCGACTCTTTTTTTTTCCGAAACCTACTCCGGCAAGGAAACACGAATCGGAATCTAGATGGATCTCGAAAACAAACCTAATATGACAAGAACTCGGATTGGTGGTGGATATATGGTGGTAGATGGCAGCGGTGGTGGTATATGACAGCTGTGGTGGTATATGGATACGGATTCGAAGCGGTGGCGGATAAGCGGTGGTGGTAGATGGCAGGGGTGATGATGATGGTGCGGCGGCGGCGTGACAACTTATGACCAGAACTCGAAACTCTAAAAGACTAGACTCTAAGACCAGCAACTAGACACGACGATGCAACCGCAAATTCAACAAAGCAAAACCCTAAAAAGATTATGCAAAGGCTCAGATTGGTTCGGATATGATGAACTAACCCTAATTTTTTTGTGGCTTTTTCGCAGACTGTAGGTATGAAGAACAGACTCGATCTAAACTACGAAAAACTGTAAAATCTCACCGAGCAACCTGGAGCTCTGATACCACTTGATAGAGGCAAAGGTGTCCCGTCTTTCGATGAGATGATGGATATCGCTTTGGTGGAAGTCGACTTTGACGATCCGACTAGAACGTGCGAGGACGTCGCGCCTTAGCAATCGCTAAACCAACTCCGAGAGGTTATTGACCACGCCGGAGCATGATCAACCTGACCACGAGGGTCTGTTTCCTGCGAGCAAACGAAGAACAAGCAAGAAACTAAGATTGCAATCTGGATATTGCGAATATAAGATGAAAGCTTTATTGATCAAGGTGGGGTTCTGTGACGCCTTTGTCTGGTCGTTGAACACAAACGAAGTACGCGAAGTTGCAGCTATGGCGAACTTTTAATCTAAACAAAACCCAAAGTCTAAACGATGCCCTAAGGGCTGTATATATGGAGGAAGAGGGGGGGAATTTCGTGGCCCTTGGTGGAGGGGTCCGAAATCAACCCTATCTCTTGTTTCCCCACACATACGGACTCTAAAAATAGCCTATACTTATGTATTTCGAAATTACATGGTCCTGGCCCAATAATAAGGTGACGCAGCACCTAAAATAGCCTCGGGACGAAATTTATGAAGTGGCGTCTTGTATATTTCGTCCAAGGCTTCATGCACCCATTATGGTGGCTTCAAAGTCCTGAAATCATCACTTGTAACTCCGTTCTTGTTTCCCTTGCGCATGCCATCATCTCCATGCTTGTTCTTGCTCCAATGTTCATCCTTCTCCAAGCTAGGCCCTTCATTTGTAAGCAAAACAAATGTATCCAATTTAGGCAGCATCATATTCTCATGAACATTAGAATCATTACCAAGAAACGAAAGTACCTGGTAATTTAGTTGGCGTGCACGAGCTCTAGTAATTGGTCCAGTATGTATAGCAGCAGGGGCTGTGGGTGTAACAATTGTATTGATGTCCTCATCAAAAGGAAAAGAAAAAAGTGTGAGAAAAAAAAGAGAGGAGAAAAAAAACAAAATTCGGATCTATCTAGAATCAATCTCGTACCTGAATTCGGATTGGAATCTGTTTTGCACACTGTTCAGTAGAACAGGTGTATCTTCCTCATACGAAGTCCGTTTTGGCTCCGTGAGTACTCAAATTGAAGCTAGAGACGAGCCGCATCTAAATAGTTGCAGAAGTTAGTTCAATATTTGACACCTCAAAATCGGCTTCTAAATAGTTCTTTTTGCCCTCTGAAGTTCGTGAACACAGCTTGTTCCAATTTTTCAGGCCAGTTTTAGAATTCTTTGACTCCTCATATCAACTCGGAATTGAGTGATTCTTTTTGCATTGGAAAGATTGAGTTAGTAGTATTCTTTGAAAGAATTTATCAAAAAATTGTCTCAAACTTTTCAAGAGGAAAGTTGGAGAGAGAGTTGTTTTATATCCTGCTTGGCAGTTGTTTTTCATCATTATCTTCACTGCCGTTGTGATCTTCACTTATATCTTGCTGTCAAGAGCTACTTAGTATCCTTCATTGATGCTAGTTGTGTTACACCGTGACCTCATTAGTGTTCTAGGCTCGCGTCTCTAGTCCGGTCTAGCCTAGGACCAGCACAGTACCGTCGTTGAGCGTTTATTCAACATTGCATCTTTGAATTGATTATTGCTAATCTTTTGCTACCATATATAGCCAACCCAGCTCCACATATTTCTACACCGTGTATACGTACGCTCCCCTGGCAATCGCTTTACTCAATATTCGGAGTTACTTGACACCGCTGGTTGCCGATCACCGCCTGCTGCATGGTAAGAATTTGTAAGACATTGATATTTGCTTTACTGTGAGCGTTTTACCACCACATCCTAGTAGTTATAGGAACAATATTTTTGGGTTTTGTTTCTTGTTCTACTAATCATGGCAGGATCCAGAGTCAATTCATGGGCTTTGTCGATCGCGGGAGACGTGCCACCACCTTTGCAAATACCACAACCGTCACGAGAGGTGCAAAAACATCCAAATGCACATGATCAGGTTAATGTATCTATACCACCATTTAATGGCCGTTTTAAACCTGCTTTATATATTGAATGGGAGTTCGACATAAAAAATATATTTGCTTCCCATAATTTCAATGAACATAAAAAGGTTAAGGTTGCGGTTGGTTCTTTCACTGGTTATGCTTTGGTTTGGTGGAGTGAATATTGTCGGTTACACCCTGATTATATACCTACTACTTGGGATGATTTGAAACTTGCCATGCGACATACTTTCGTCCCTGCTTATTATACTCGTGACATGATTAAGAAGTTGCAACACTTAAAACAAGGTGGTGAAACTGTAACAAAATATTATGATGATTTACAAACTACCTTGTTGCATTCCTCTTTAGAAGAAAGTGAAGATGATTTTATGGATAGATTTTGGGGAGGATTAAACCGTGATATTCAAGAGATACTAATTCATGAAGAGTGTTATCCTATGGACCATTTGTTTCATCTTGCTTGCAAAGCTGAACAGGAAATAAAACGACGTGTT
>NC_041380.1:226020784-226026825 GCF_002162155.2 Triticum dicoccoides | reverse complement strand
CGAGTGTCTCAAAACTCTTCTTAGCTCAAACTGACAGGATGGGCACGAAATTTTTTTGACCAATTTTTTTTTTGACTGCCCGGACCCAAAAACTGGAAACTGGCCAAAAAAAACTTCCTATAATGGCACCTGTCTCAAAACACTCAGAAACACCTAAAAATAGGATAGCCAGAAATTTTTTCAAAAAATGCGTTTTCGAAAAATTTTGGGCCTAAACGGAGCGTGGCTACCCGACTCTTTTTTTTTTTTCCGAAACCTACTCCGGCAAGGAAACACGAATCGGAATCTAGAGGGATCCCGAAAACAAACCTAATAAGCAAAGAACTCGGATTGGTGGTGGATATATGGTGGTGGTATATGGCAGCGGTGGTGGTAGCGGTGGTAGTATATGGATATGGATCGGTGGTGGTATATGGACACGGATAGGTGGTGGTATATGGATACGGATTCGGTGCGGTGGTGGTAGATGGCAGGGGCGATGATGATGGTGCGGCGGCGGCGTGACAACTTATGACCAGAACTCGAAACTCTAAATGACTAGACTCTAAGACCAGCAACTAGACACGACGATGCAACCGCAAATTCAACAAAGCAAAACCCTAAAAAGATTATGCAAGGCTCAGATTGGTTCGGATATGATGAACTAACCCTAATTTTTTTTTGTGGCTTTTTCGTGAACTATAGGTATGAATAACAGACTCGATCTAAACTACGAAAAACTGTAAAATCTCACCGAGCAACCTGGAAATCTGATACCACTTGATAGAGGCAAAGGTGTCCCGTCTTTCGATGAGATGGTGGATTTCGCTTTGGTGGAAGTCGACTTTGACGATCCGACTACGAACGTGCGAGGACGTCGCGCCTTAGCAATCGCTAAACCAACTCCGAGAGGTTATTGACCACGCCGGAGCACGATCAACCTGACCACGAGGGTCTGTTTCCTGCGAGCAAACGAAGAACAAGCAAGAAACTGAGATTGCAATCTGGATATTGCGAATATAAGATGAAAGCTTTATTGATCAAAGTGGGGTTCTGTGACGCCTTTGTCTGGTCGTTGAACACAAACGAAGTACGCGAAGTTGCAGCTATGGCGAACTTTTAATCTAAACAAAACCCAAAGTCTAAACGATGCCCTAAGGGCTGTATATATGGAGGAAGAGGGGGGAATTTCGTGGCCCTTGGTGGAGGGGTCCGAAATCAACCCTATCTCTTGTTTCCCCACACATACGGACTCTAAAAATAGCCTATACTTATGTATTTCGAAATTACATGGGCCTGGCCCAATAATAAGGTGACGCAGCACCTAAAATAGCCTCGGGACGAAATTTATGAAGTGGCATCTTGTATATTTCGTCCAAGGCTTCATGCACCCATTATGGTGGCTTCAAAGTCCTGAAATCATCACTTGTAACTCCGTTCTTGTTCCCCTTGCGCATGCCATCATCTCCATGCTTGTTCTTGCTCCAATGTTGATAGAGGCAAAGGTGTCCCGTCTTTCGATGAGATGGTGGATTTCGCTTTGGTGGAAGTCGACTTTGACGATCCGACTACGAACGTGCGAGGACGTCGCGCCTTAGCAATCGCTAAACCAACTCCGAGAGGTTATTGACCACGCCGGAGCACGATCAACCTGACCACGAGGGTCTGTTTCCTGCGAGCAAACGAAGAACAAGCAAGAAACTAAGATTGCAATCTGGATATTGCGAATATAAGATGAAAGCTTTATTGATCAAGGTGGGGTTCTGTGACGCCTTTGTCTGGTCGTTGAACACAAACGAAGTACGCGAAGTTGCAGCTATGGCGAACTTTTAATCTAAACAAAACCCCAAGGAAAAAGCTACTAGATGGATCTACTTATATAGGAGCAAGGGGTGGCGGCCAAGGAGGTGGGAGGACGTCCCAAGGCAGCCTAAAACTAAATCTAGGTCGTACAAGGCCAATGGGCCCAAGTGGAGGTGATGTAACACCTTTGGACTTGTAGTTTGACTCGGATTCTGCTGCAGCATCAGATTGTTTCGTCCACAACTCAACGCTCCGGACGAATTTTGATGAGGACATGACTACCTTGGATATGACCAAAAATATTGCATATATGCATATTTGTCAGGTGATTTCTAGTGCAAACTATTCAATAATCTATTTATGTTATCCAGAACAAAAATACTTCACACACTTTTGTGTTTTGTCTAATTGCAGGTGTATGGGACATTTGTACAATCCACATATGAAGATAAGGAAGAAAGAGATGTTTATTTCCTGTCCAAAAAGTTCTCTCACGTCACTTTTGGCCCAAGAGAAGATAGAGTCCAAGTCTCTCACGTTCTGGATTCAGATTCGGACTGCACAGACACACCTGACTCAAAACGCACACAAGTTTTTCATACGGACTCCGAATTGGGTGATTCTTTTTTTGTTGGAAACTAGATTTCGTGCACTTTCCAACCCAATTGGAATCACCTTCAAATTCGTCCGGAGCGTTGAGTTGTGGACGAAACAATCTGATGCTGCAGCAGAATCCGAGTCAAACTACAAGTCCAAAGGTGTTACATCACCTCCACTTGGGCCCGTTGGCCTTGTACGACCTAGATTTAGTTTTAGGCTGCCTTGGGACGTTCTCCCACCTCCTTGGCCGCCACCCCTTGCTCCTATATAAGTAGATCCATCTAGTAGCTTTTCCTTGGGATTTGTTTAGTTAAAAGTTAGCCATTGCAACTTCCTGTACTTCGTTTGTGTCCAACGACCAGACCAAGACCGCTTCTGGATCCCCACCATTATCAATACTTCATATATATTTGCAATATTCAGATTGCTTTATCATATTCTTACTCGTTCTTCGATTGCTTGCAGGAATAGACCTTCGTGGTCAGGCTGACCGTGCTTCCAGCATCGTCAGTAACCTCAGGAGATTGGTTTAGCGATTGCTAAGGCGCAACGTCGTGCACGTTTGTAGTCGGATTGTCAAAGTCGTCTCCACCAAATCGATAGTTATCATCTCATCGAAAGATCGGGACCCTCGCCTCTATCAGATACTAATTCATGAAGAGTGTTATCCTATGGACCATTTGTTTCATCTTGCTTGCAAAGCTGAACAGGAAATAAAACGACGTGTTGGCCACGAGGAGAACAAGCGCACGGTGCACATTCCAAGAGTTGATATGATTGTTCCTTCAACTACTAGGAATACTATGACAACCACATCCGTTGTTGTCAGGACTACATCACCTCCACCATGTGACACATCGCCCCCGAGAGTGGCTACATCATCTGAGTTGATCATAAGAGGTAATGACAAAGGTACTGATCTTCCATCTCTACATGAGAATGATGAATGCCTTGTCAATTTGAATGCACCATCTGATGAGCTACCCACTACTTTGATGACACCACCTATTTTAGAGGACTACGTTGATAATTTGACTTTGCCATGTGATCAAACAACTGAAATACCAACAATTTTAAGTGCACCCATTGAATTAACTATTGATGCAAAAGAACCAATGTTTAATCATTTTGATATGACCTCTAATCTTGGTGATGATTCTGTGTTGAATGACTTATTGCATGTTTGCTTATTTAAGCATGTTGTAGCATGTAAATTTGATGCAAGTAAGGTTTATTCACCAATGTTGGGATGGTTTAATGATGAACATTGTCAATCTTTTGAAATGAATAAGAGCTTCACTTATATGTGCAAACTGAGTTGCAATATTTTCATGCCTTCTACTTCTTGTGCTAATTTTTTGGCTTCAGATTTTATGAACTATGCAAGTTACTCATCTATTCATGTCTCATATATGCAAAAATCAAGGGAAGTAAAAATGGATGACATATACATATAGAACATGTACACTTTGTCTCTTTTGTTAGCCACATTTCAGATTAAGCAACGCCGAGGACGGCTTTATTTTCAAGAAGGGGAGGATGATGAGGACATGACTACCTTGGATATGACCAAAAATATTGCATATATGCATATTTGTCAGGTGATTTCTAGTGCAAACTATTCAATAATCTATTTATTGAATAGTTTGCACTAGAAATCACCTGACAAATATGCATATATGCAATATTTTTGGTCATATCCAAGGTAGTCATGTCCTCATCATCCTCCCCTTCTTGAAAATAAAGCCGTCCTCGGCGTTGCTTAATCTGAAATGTGGCTTTGTCATTACCTCATATGATCAACTCAGATGATGTAGCCACTCTCGGGGGCGATGTGTCACATGGTGGAGGTGATGTAGTCCTGACAACAACGGATGTGGTTGTCATAGTATGCCTAGTAGTTGAAGAAACAATCATATCAACTCTTGGAATGTGCACCGTCCGCTTGTTCTCCTCGTGGCCAACATGTCGTTTTATTTCCTGTTCAGCTTTGCAAGCAAGATGAAACAAATGGTCCATAGGATAACACTCTTCATGAATTAGTATCTCTTGAATATCACGGTTTAATCCTCCCCAAAATCTATCCATAAAATCATCTTCACTTTCTTCTAAAGAGGAATGCAACAAGGTAGTTTGTAAATCATCATAATATTTTGTTACAGTTTCACTACCTTGTTTTAAGTGTTGCAACTTCTTAATCATGTCACGAGTATAATAAGCAGGGACGAAAGTATGTCGCATGGCAAGTTTCAAATCATCCCAAGTAGTAGGTATATAATCAGGGTGTAACCGACAATATTCACTCCACCAAACCAAAGCATAACCAGTGAAAGAACCAACCGCAACCTTAACCTTTTTATGTTCATCAAAATTATGGGAAGCAAATATATTTTTTATGTCGAACTCCCATTTAATATATAAAGCAGGTTTAAAACGGCCATTATATGGTGGTATAGATACATTAACCTGATCATGTGCATTTGGATGTTTGTGCACCTCTCGTGACGGTTGTGGTATTTGCAAAGGTGGTGGCACGTCTCCCGCGATCGACAAAGCCCATGAATTGACTCTGGATCCTGTCATGATTCGTAGAACAAGAAACAAAACCCAAAAATAATGTTCCTATAACTACTAGGATGTGGTGGTAAAACGCTCACAGTAAAGCAAATATCAATGTCTTACAAGTTCTTACCATGCAGCAGGCGGTGATCGGCAACCAGCGGTGTCAAGTAACTCCGAATATTAAGTAAAGCGATTGCCAGGGGAGCGTACGTATACACGGTGTAGAAATATGTGGAGCTGGGTTGGCTATATATGGTAGCAAAAGATTAGCAATAATCAATTCAAAGATGCAATGTTGAATAAACGCTCAACGACGGTACTGTGCTGGTCCTAGGCTAGACCGTACTAGAGACGCGAGCCTAGAACACTAATGAGGTCACGGCGTAGCACAACTAGCATCAATGAAGGATACTAAGTAGCTCTTGATAGCAAGATATAAGTGAATATCACAACGGTAGTGAAGATAATGATGAAAAACAACTGCCAAGCAGGATATACAACAACTCTCTCTCCAACTTTCCTCTTGAAAAGTTTAAGACAATTTTCTGATAAATTCTTTCAAAGAATGCTATTAACTCAAGCTTTCCAATGCAAAAAGAATCACTCAATTCCGAGTTGATATGAGGAGTCAAAGAATTCTAAAAGTGGCCTGAAAAATTGGAACAAGCTGTGTTCATGAACTTCGGAGGGCAAAAAGACCTATTTAGAAGCCGATTTTGAGGTGTCAAATATTGAACTAGCTTCTGCAATTATTTAGATGCGGCTTGTTGCTAGCTTGAATTTGAGTACTCACGGAGCCAAAACGGACTTCGTATGAGGAAGATACACCTGTTTTACTGAACAGTGCGCAAAACAGATTCCAATCCGAATTCAGGTACGAGATTGATTCTAGATAGATCCAATTTTTTTTCTTCTCTCTTTTTTTTCTCACGCTTTTTTTTCTTTTTCTTCTGTCTCTTTTTCTTTTTTTTTTCCTTTTTTTTCCTTTTTTCTCTTTTTTTTCTCTATCTTTTTTTTTTGAAGACAAACTAGATAAGATGCAGATTGGATCAGGCGAAGATGTGAATGACCTCAACTATGATTATGACAATGAACAG
>NC_041380.1:226008930-226018314 GCF_002162155.2 Triticum dicoccoides | reverse complement strand
CAATTTTTCAGGCCAGTTTTAGAATTCTTTGACTCCTCATATCAACTCGGAATTGAGTGATTCTTTTTGCATTGGAAAGCTTGAGTTAGTAGCATTCTTTGAAAGAATTTATCAGAAAATTGTCTCAAACTTTTCAAGAGGAAAGTTGGAGAGAGAGTTGTTGTATATCCTGCTTGGCAGTTGTTTTTCATCATTATTTTCACTGCCGTTGTGATCTTCACTTATATCTTGCTGTCAAGAGCTACTTAGTATCCTTCATTGATGCTAGTTGTGCTACGCCGTGACCTCATTAGTGTTCTAGGCTCGCGTCTCTAGTCCGGTCTAGCCTAGGACCAGCACAGTACCGTCGTTGAGCGTTTATTCAACATTGCATCTTTGAATTGATTATTGCTAATATTTTGCTACCATATATAGCCAACCCAGCTCCACATATTTCTACACCGTGTATACGTACGCTCCCCTCGCAATCGCTTTACTCAATATTCGGAGTTACTTGACACCGCTGGTTGCCGATCACTGCCTGCTGCATGGTAAGAACTTGTAAGACATTGATATTTGCTTTACTGTGAGCGTTTTACCACCACATCCTAGTAGTTATAGGAACATTATTTTTGGGTTTTGTTTCTTGTTCTACTAATCATGACAGGATCCAGAGTCAATTCATGGGCTTTATCGATCGCGGGAGACGTGCCACCACCTTTGCAAATACCACAACCGTCACGAGAGGTGCACAAACATCCAAATGCACATGATCAGGTAAATGTATCTATACCACCATTTAATGGCCGTTTTCAACCTACTTTATATATTGAATGGGAGTTCGACATAAAAAATATATTTGCTTCCCATAATTTCGATGAACATAAAAAGGTTAAGGTTGCGGTTGGTTCTTTCACTGGTTATGCTTTGGTTTGGTGGAGTGAATATTGTCGGTTACACCCTGATTATATACCTACTACTTGGGATGATTTGAAACTTGCCATGCGACATACTTTCGTCCCTGCTTATTATACTCGTGACATGATTAAGAAGTTGCAACACTTAAAACAAGGTAGTGAAACTGTAACAAAATATTATGATGATTTACAAACTACCTTGTTGCATTCCTCTTTAGAAGAAAGTGAAGATGATTTTATGGATAGATTTTGGGGAGGATTAAACTGTGATATTCAAGAGATACTAATTCATGAAGAGTGTTATCCTATGGACCATTTGTTTCATCTTGCTTGCAAAGCTGAACAGGAAATAAAACGACGTGTTGGCCACGAGGAGAACAAGCGCACGGTGCACATTCCAAGAGTTGATATGATTGTTCCTTCAACTACTAGGCATACTATGACAACCACATCCGTTGTTGTCAGGACTACATCACCCCCACCATGTGTCACATCACCCCCGAGAGTGGCTACATCATCTGAGGTGATCATAAGAGGTAATGACAAAGGTACTGATCTTCCATCTCTACATGAGAATGATGAATGCCTTATCAATTTGAATGCACCATCTGATGAGCTACCCACTACTTTGATCACACCACCTATTTTAGAGGACTACGTTGATAATTTGACTTTGCCAAGTGATCAAACAACTGAAATACCAACAATTTTGAGTGCACCCATTGAATTAACTATTGATGCAAAAGAACCAATGTTTAATCATTTTGATATGACCTCTAATCTTGGTGATGATTCTGTGTTGAATGACTTATTGCATGTTTGCTTATTTAAGCATGTTGTAGCATGTAAATTTGATGCAAGTAAGGTTTATTCACCAATGTTGGGATGGTTTAATGATGAACATTGTCAATCTTTTGAAATGAATAAGAGCTTCACTTATATGTGCAAACTGAGTTGCAATATTTTCATGCCTTCTACTTCTTGTGCTAATTTTTTGGCTTTAGATTTTATGAACTATGCAAGTTACTCATCTATTCATGTGTCATATATGCAAAAATCAAGGGAAGTAAAAATGGATGACATATACATATACAACATGTACACCTTGTCTTTTTTGTTAGACACATTTCAGATTAAGCAACGCCGAGGACGGCTTTATTTTCAAGAAGGGGAGGATGATGAGGACATGACTACCTTGGATATGACCAAAAATATTGCATATATGCATATTTGTCAGGTGATTTCTAGTGCAAACTATTCAATAATCTATTTATGTTATTCAGAACAAAAATACTTCACACACTTTTGTGTTTTGTCTAATTGCAGGTGTATGGGACATTTGTACAATCCATATATGAAGATAAGGAAGAAAGAGATGTTTATTTGCTGTCCAAAAAGTTCTCTCACGTCACTTTTGGCCCAAGAGAAGATAGAGTCCAAGTCTCTCACGTTCTGGATTCAGATTCGGACTGCACAGACACACCTGACTCAAAACGCACACAAGTTTTTCATACGGACTCCGAATTGGGTGATTCTTTTTTTGTTGGAAACTAGATTTCGTGCACTTTCCAACCCAATTGGAATCACCTTCAAATTCGTCCGGAGCGTTGAGTTGTGGACGAAACAATCTGATGCTGCAGCAGAATCCGAGTCAAACTACAAGTCCAAAGGTGTTACATCACCTCCACTTGGGCCCATTGGCCTTGTACGACCTAGATTTAGTTTTAGGCTGCCTTGGGACGTCCTCCCACCTCCTTGGCCGCCACCCCTTGCTCCTATATAAGTAGATCCATCTAGTAGCTTTTCCTTGGGATTTGTTTAGTTAAAAGTTAGCCATTGCAACTTCGTGTACTTCGTTTGTGTCCAACGACCAGATCAAGACCGCTTACGGATCCCCACCATTATCAATACTTCATATATATTTGCAATATTCAGATTGGTTTATCATATTCTTGCTCGTTCTTCGATTGCTTGCAGGAATAGACCTTCGTGGTCAGGCTGACCGTGCTTCCAGCATCGTCAGTAACCTCAGGAGATTGGTTTAGCGATTGCTAAGGCGCAACGTCGTGCACGTTTGTAGTCGGATTGTCAAAGTCATCTCCACCAAATCGATAGTTATCATCTCATCGAAAGATCGGGACACCCTCGCCTCTATCATATGCAACTAGGTGAATGCAACCTATATGACAAGCAAGCTCCAAGAAGAAAAGCTAGGCAACAAACTACTTAGCAAGCCAACAAGCATACAACAACAAAGAAAGGTGCGGGAAAGGATTAACCACAAGTGAGGCAAGGACGCGGATTTTAGCCTAAAGTTCACTCTTCCTTGGGGAAGAGATAATCTCCGTTTGGAGCGGTGCCGGAGCCAAAGCTTGCGGAATGCCACCAAAGGCTCACCGTATTCTCCTTCGAGTCACCCCCAATGGATGAGCCTCGAACCACTCGGGGTTGGTCTTGAAGGTGACCACCACACCTTTACAAACTTCTCCGGAGCACACCACAAGCAAGGAAGCTTCCGGAGGAACCTCTAACCGCCTAGGAGCCCAAGCTCCAAGAGTAACAAGTCAATGGGGAAGAAATGTTGCGAGGAACGTGATTTGGTTTGGTCAAGTTGTAGATTGGGTCTTGCTCTCCCAATCCCCAAAGTTTCAACAAGCTTGGGTGGAGGGATTTAGAGTATTGAGCAAAATGGGGTGTGGCAATGGTGGAGCTCAACAAGACATTAGGGTTAAGGGGAGGAGGAGGAAGAAAGGCCTTTTTATAGTGTTCATGTGAGGGTGGGGATTTCCGCCCGTTGGACCCCGTGCGCACGGGCTAAGTTAGCCCCGTGCGCACGGGGTATCCAGAGACAATCGCACCACCCCGTGCGCATGGGGGTCAAAAGATATTGTAAATGTTGAAATAAATCCAAAGGACTCAAAATGCAAAGCAAGTGATCACCAATATAGAGGAGGGCAATAAAGAAACACACATGGTGGAATAATGGGGCTTGTGCAACTATAGGGATGAGCAATACAAAATTGCCTAATGAAGACGAAGCTCGTATTACACAAACACTAGGAGAGCACTAGCTTGATTGTACACTTGGGCATGATTCACCACTTGGCACCAACCTATATGCATGCAAGCTAATGTTTCCTATTCCATGTATCCTCATGCACAAGTATCTCTTTTCATGCTCAACTCTTTGCTTATAAGCTTATGATCATTCTCTTTCTTGCTTAAAAGCTTTTTTTTGTCTTTTTGCTCTTCTCTTCCTTTCCACTATGCTTAAGGAGCCTCAACCACAAACATAAGATAAGTATCACAAGATATGCATGGGAGTAAACAATTGCACTATATGATATATCCAATGATGCAACAATATGATATCGTATCACTATGGTGCACAAGTTTTCGCGAAGCCCGGCAATACTCGGATAGCTAGTCTCAATAGGTATGAAGGTATTCGCAAAGATGGTGGGGCTATCAAGATGTAATGGCAAGGAAGGAAAAGTTTATGACAGAATGGATACCTTCGTCACACTTAACCTTTCACGAAGTTGGGGTAACCGACCTTGCTTCCGGTTGAAGATGGTCTCAAAGGATGGATGGTCGTCGTTGATGTGGAAGCTCGTGGTGTATGTAGTCGATGGACCGATACAAGTCACCGGTGGTGGATGAATATGTAACCGTACCTAAGTAGCCGAAACACCTTAGGAGAATCAAATCACAACTCACCCGACCACAAATGCAATAAGAACTAAAATGGGTTAGTTTGCGGACGTTTTGTGTGGTGGTGCGGAAGTTATGGCGTAGGGCCTATGCAAAAGATGCAAAAATGGGAAAAATTTGATGGAGTCAAATGGTGGTGAAACCAAAATGAGCAGCTCGGGCACGTCGCTAGCTTTTCAACGAGCCAAAGAACACCCAAATCAGAGTTCGGGAGTGGAAGTTATGGGCAAAAACGTGAAATGCTCGCGGCTGCTGTAGGGGGGGCCGTGCGCACGGGGTCCAGGGCCCGTGGACACGGGGTCCCGTGCGCATGGTACACGTACTGAGGACACGGGGTCACCAGAGACTTCGCGGGGGCCCGTGGGCACGGGGTGGGGAGCCCGTGGGCACGGGGTAGGCGGAAAATTCGCGATTTTCTTGTCAAATTCGATGGGGGAAAGAAAAATTGGGGTATGGGGACGCAATAGGAGTTAGATCTACTTGCTAGACACCAGATCCACGGATCAAAATCAACAAAAACTCACAAGAAACTTCAAATCACAAAAAAATTGTTATGGCTCTTTTTGTGGGGAATTTTCGAAATTGGGTAAGAACAAGCAAGATTAGGCTAGAAAAACAAAGAGGGGGCTCCAATTTTGTGATTAACCTGGCTCATGATACCAAATGATATAGGGTGGAACCCTAAGTGGAGATCTTTCACGAATTGGAGGGGGAATCCCCAAGAACAAGTTGAACACAAGAGGAAAACAAGAGGAACACTCAAGAACAAGTCCAATCACACATCCACTAGGCAAACAAACACACAAGATCCACAAGGTACATGAACAATCAAAGGGAAATAAGATACATGGTAGAGTTCATCCCAAATCCTATGAAGGAGATGAGGGCTTGATGATCTAGATAGATCCTTCCCTCAAGGGGGTCTTGAATCCACTAGGTATCTTCTCCAATGGAGGCCTTGGACTCCAATGGAGTGTCTCTCTCTCAAGAGGAATCCCACAAGGGGAGATACATGATCTAAGCTCTAATGTCTAGATCTATTCTTAGCTAAGTCTAAATGGAGGAGATGAAGGAGTATATATAGGTCCAAGGGATGAAGTGGTAAGCAGGGGCGAAATGGGGATTACATGGGCAAAGCCTGCAGCAACACACAGGGGGCCCCGTGCGCATGGGGTAAGTGGAGCCCGTGCGCACGGGGTATCCAGAGACCTGACGCAAGGGCCCGTGCGCACGGGGTCCGTGAGGCCCGTGGGCACGGTACACGCCCGTGCGCACGGGGGCTTCAGGACCGCCAGCCTGGGAGGCCTGTGGGCACGGGGTCAGAGGGGCCCGTGCGCACGGGGTTGCCTGGGAGCTGCTGCCTTCTTCTTGGCGCTTCCTTCTCCGCTTCCAGTCTTCCCTCTTGGATGGTGTAGATGTTCTCTTCTTCTTTGACTCCTCCTCGATGAATGTGTAGCTCCGCTCACACCTATGTATGCACACGAGAGAGGGGTCAAGTAGTATACCATCCTTGAAAGGTACAAGTGGACACGTGTAAAGGAGATGATTCACCTTTGTATGTATGAAGTAGATGTGGCACGTGTCACTTGCCAAATGGACTCTTGACATGGTGATGTCCATAAGATGCTCCGCATCAAAGCATCACATGTAACGCCCCGTATGTAACTTGCCATATTTGTATTTCAACTCTTGCCATTTTCGACACTAAGTTATGATATTCCCTCGTGGTTGGGTTTTGTCTTCGTTTTGCTTTTGTCCATGTCATGCATCTCATATCATGTCATCATGTGCATCGCATTTGCATACGTGTTCATCTCATGCATCCGAGCATTTTCCCCGTTGTCCGTTTTGCATTCCGGCACTCCTATGTCCTCCGGCGTCCCCATTTGCCTCTTTTCATGTGCAGGTGTTAAACGTGCCAAGCGGCCTTGGTATACTACCGGTAGACCGCCTGTCAAGTTTCGTGCCATTTGGAATTCATTTGATACTCCAACGGTTAACCGAGCAACCGTAAAGGCCTCATGTGTGTTGCAGCCCAACACCTCTCCAAAGTGGCCCAAAACCCACCAAAACCCCCTCCATCCCCTCGGTCGTTCGATCACGATCGCGTGGCCGAAAACCACTCCTCATTTGGAGTCTCCTAGCTCTTTCTATGTATAAATAGGTGCCTCCCCCCAAAAAACCGGATGAAACCCTAGCTTCCTCTCCCCTCCGCGCCGCCGGACGTGTCCGGGCGCCGCCGGACAAAAATCCCGCCGCCCGCCCGCCGCCACGTGTCAGCTCCGGATTCGCCGCCGGCCCGCGCCCACATCTCCGCGCCGCCACCCGCGCACCGGCCCGCCGGGCCCAGGCGGGGCCCGCCAGGCCCGAAGCGGCGCCGCCTGCATCCGCGAGGGACCCCGCCGCCCAGCCGCCGGACGCCACCACCCTGTTCGCCGGACGCCGCCGCCCAGCTCGCCGACCGCCGCCCCGTCGTCCCCGGTGTCGTCCTGCGCCGTCCGGCGACCTCCTCCGCCGCCCCGCGTCGGCATCCGGCCCGGATCCGCCATCTCCGGCGAGTTCCGCGTCCTTCCCCGCCATCTTCGGCGAGTCTCGCGCCGGCAAGCCTCTGTTTCCGTGCCCGTTGACTTTTACCTTGAGGTTGATTTTTTTCCACTGAGTCCCCAGTTTGCAATATTTTTAGGCATCTTCATCTTACCATATCTCTTCAACCATAGCTCCGTTTTGGGCATGTAGCTTATCAAATTGTTCGTCTGGATGCGCTCTTCATTTCATTCCATTGCACCATGTTCATTTGAGTTCATCTTGATGCCCTAAATGTTGTTGTAAGAGTGCTATGTAATGTTAGTTTCTGTTGCTTATCAGATTATGGACTTTTTTCATTTTGCCATGATTAATGTGTGCCTCCTATGAACTTGAGCCCTACATGTGTTTTGGGCTATGCCATGCTATCGTTACAGGGGTGTATGCCATGTATTTTTGTGATTAATGTGGTGACTAGCACAAGCATGCAAAGTAGCTCTCGTGATGTTGCTGATTTCAAGGACTTAGAATTCTTCTTAAGTCATTTCCCTGATGTTATTTTTATGCCATGTATTCTTGTTGCTACAGAGTGATCCATGCCTCTTTTGAGCATGTTCAGTAAGGATGATTTTGAGTTATTGTTATGCTCTATCCGTCCATGTCTTTGTTTGCAATTATGGAGCACCCTAGCATGACTCAATCTTGCTCTACTTTTGCTATAAAATGTTCCTGGCAGATTGTTTACGTGTTAATCAATTTTGCCGAGGTTGTTGTAGTTGATCCATGCATGCTATGAGAGTGTTCTTGCCATGGTTAGCTTATTGATCATGTTTTCTTGCTGGGTGTATGCTTAGTTTGTCTTGCAATGCCTTGTGGTGAGTGCATCGAGCTCGCAAACATGCCTACGTAACTCTGTTTTTGCCATGTCCAGTTTTCTGCTAAGTCTGAATCTGTTAACGAAACTTGCTATGTTTACATGGTTGCCATTGTATTTTCTGATCCCTTTTGGCTTATGGTCAGTAAGGGACTTTTGTTATATGCTTTGAGTAGTTTCATTCCATGCCTTGCTTTGCCATGATATGTTCCTGTAGCATGTTGTTATCTTGCTCTAAACATTGCTTCCTGATGTGAAATCCTGACATGTTATTTTCACCAAGTCTGTGAACCTGTTATCTTTTGCACTTTTGCCATGCTTGTTTGGACCTGCTATTATGTGATTTAGCCGTAGCTCAGTGTTCATCTTTTGTCAAGCGTCTTGGGTGGATCACTGCCATGTGCTTTGTTGCTATGTTAGAGTGCAGTAGCTTATTTTTCTTGATGCATTTAGATGGCATCGTGCTGTTAATCGCAGAATAGTGCCATTATTGTTTTGCTTGCCATTTGCAAACCGTGCATCCGATTCCGGTGATCTTTATATCTATTTCGACCGAAATCAACTCTTCTTTCTAGCGGCACTCTTGGTTTGCTAAGTTGTGGCCTGGTTCAATCTTTCCTTTCCGCAGCATGCATATGCATTGCATATCACATCCCGCATATCATGCCATGTTCTGCATCATGTTGCTTGCGCATTGCACCGTGGTTGACTGTGGTTCCCTTTGCTTGTGTTCTTGCTTTGGGTAGATCCGGGAGACGAGTACGTGATCGAGGAACCCGTTGAGAACACTTACGAGGATCAAGCTTACGTCAACTCGGAGAACTTTGCAGGCAAGATGACCATACCCTTGAAATCACTTCTATCTTTGCTTGCTAGTTGCTCGCTCTATTGCTATGCCTATGCCGCGATACCTACCACATGCTTTATCATGCCTCCCTTATTGCCATGTCAAACCTCTAACCCACCTTGTCCTAGCAAAACTGTTGTTTGGCTATGTTACCGCTTTGTTCAGCCCCTCTTATAGCGTTGCTAGTTGCAGGTGAAGTTTGGAGTTTGTTCCTTGTTGGAACATGTTTATTGTTGGGATATCACTATTATATCTTGTTTACTTTAATGCATCTATATACTTGGTAAAGGATGGAAGGCTCGGCCTTATGCCTGGTGTTTTGTTCCACTCTTGCCGCCCTAGTTTCCGTCATACCGGTGTTATGTTCCTTGATTTTGCGTTCCTTACGTGGTTGGGTTATAATGGGAACCCCTTGACAGTTCGCCTTGAATAAAACTCCTCTAGCAAGGCCCAACCTTGGTTTTACCATTTGCCACCTAGCCTTTTTTCCCCTTGGGTTCCGCGGACTCAAGGGTCATCTTTATTTTAAC